>NC_058411.1:4644770-4697032 GCF_002201575.2 Neomonachus schauinslandi | reverse complement strand
GCTCCCGAGAGGCGCCTTTCGCTCCCACGCCCGGCGCGCAGGCCGGACCCTGCCCGCGGCCGCGCTCCCCGCGCTCGCCTCGGCGGGGCGGGACTTGGCACGTAGGGCTCGCGTGTGCGGGCTCCGCGCCACCAGGGCCTGTCACCGCGCTGCCGCGAGGTCCTCGCCTCGGTCCCCCCCACCCCCCCGCGGCACGTCGGGGAGAGGGTCCGCGAGGTTTTGTAGGGGGTTCTTAACCCTTCGCGTTTGGGGAAGTTTCTTTTTCTTAAGTGTTTGTGTGTCTGCAGATAGGTCGGTTAGCTGCACAGCTGGGGACGTTTGTCACTAAATTAATAAAATGGAGCATTTTAAGTCTTTGCTCGCTTTTTAGTGGATAGTAGGCGACCAACTTTTCCTGTGAAGAGAAAGATTCTAGAAAGCCAGAGAAAATAGGGCAAAAGGGACTTATCTGCGTGTTTCAGTTTTCTTTTTTTATTTTATAACTGTGGAAAGCTGTTTCTTTCACGTCAGTGTCCTGTTACATTATTCACATGCTATCTAGTTAAATTGCCAGCATAATGAACAGACTTGAGAGTGACTTGCCGTGGCTAGTTAATCTAGTACTTGTGATGATTACACTTAGTTCTAAGTTTAAGTTGCAGAATTCCCCCCCCCCCCGACCCCCGTTACGGTAAGGCTGTTTCATCAGTTGTCAGGATGGAGCCTCAAAGTGCGATGACCCTTGAGTATTGAAGGACTGTAACGATTGAGATGAACAGATGAAGTAGAACGTGAAAAGGCTGGACTGGAAGGCTGGTCTGGTTCTGTAGTGAAAGCCTCTGACGAGGTAACTAACGTTGTTGGATGGATCTAGGACTCAACTGAGCAAAGGGATCCGAGTTGCTGCCACAATTTAATAGCAAGTGTTAAGGGGCGCTGCTGTTCTGGATTTCATAGTGCCTTGTGGAAGTCTGAGGAGTTTGAGTTTAAATTAAATGAAACCTGTCTACTTACTTACTTAACGGTTATCAGAATACCTTCTGTAGATTTGGTAGCATGCACACTGATTGTGTTGGAACCAAAAGTCATGTCTTTTCATTAACATGCAGAATTGAGAGGGGTGAATTGGTTATTGTTGAGTTTTGCTGAACTCATGATCCCATCTGAAATTAGATATTGATAGAAAGATACGTTAACTGTAAAACTAAATTTACTTTTTCTCATGGTGAGGACATGTTGGTTTTATAGAAATTTAGAAAACCAGGGTGTTTTATATATTCTGTATTTGATCTTACCAAGTTGCTCGCTTACTTCTTCAAGAAAATTTGGTAATGGAGGCTTTACTTGATGAAGTGATGTGTATCACGTCAGCCAGTCAGGGGCGGAGGTCTGAGGGCCCTGACTAATGGGAGTTAATTTACAATTAAGTCAGCATTTAAAAGTCATTACTTCCCCTGTGCAAGTGGCTGCTTACAGAGTTGCACAGTTTGGGGTTATTTTAATGCCCATTTCTTTGCTGAGTTAGTTGCCTGGTGCATTACAGAGTACTCTGTGCCTAAAGGTAGTTACAAATATTTGATGGCAATAACATAGTAAGGCCTGTTTCCTCAGACATGTTTTGTGGTGAATTATCCTATCCCTCTTCCTTGTCCTTGTGGTTTGGAACTTTTAGCAAAGAGAAGCTAAATAGTTTGTGATTAACTGTGCACACCCCAAGTTCAAATTCTGAATATAGTGGAATCTTAGGAACTGAAATAAGGAGATAATTGATAATAGGTGAAGAAATCAAAGCAGGTTAATTGTTAAGCTGAATTTCTCAGTGTGTGTGTGGACTGCAGTAGGCAACATATCAGTGCTTTCACAGACTCAGTCTCGTCTGATCCCAGGAAGAAGAGTTTGAACACCATGGTGGTTTCACCAGAACAGTCCTTTGGATGGGAATGAGCTGCGAGGTGACCTTTTTGCCTAAGTCTAAGCTTAGTTACCTGAAGTTCTTATTAAAAAAATTGTGCACAGGGTATTCTCAGGGCTCTAGTTACTTCTTAGTACCTCTGGCTAAAAAAAACTTAGTGGGAGCTAGCATGTTTGTGGAAACCAAATCTTTGGATTTTATGGGTTTCTTTTGCTTGTGTGCCGTCTTGTTCTAATTGCCCCCAGAGTCACAGCAGTCTGTGTGATTGGCATCTCTTTGATGGAATAACGGCAAAGGAAATCTAGTGGTTCTATACTAGAGTAGCTTTAGACCTGGAATGGTCCTTGGAGATCTGGGAGGTCTGCTTTTTTCTTTCCCCTTTTTTAACTGATGTAATTCACATGGGCGCAGTTCAGTCGCTTCTGCTGTATTCACCAGGTTGTGTGGCCATCACCGCTAGCTAATTCCGCAACATTTTCATCATCTCAAAAAGAAACCCCATACCCGTGAGCAGACACTACCCATTTCCCCTCTCCCTCCAGCCCCTGGCCACCACTGGTCTACTTTGTGTTTCTCTGGATTTGCCCATTCCAGCCATTTCATTTAAATGGAATCGTAACAGTCTGTGGTCTTGTGTGTCTGGCTTAGCCTGTGTTCAAGGTTCATCCACATTGTTGAGTGTACTTTATTCCTTTTTAAGGCTGAGTACGATTCCGTAGCGTGGGTACTAGAGCAAGACCTGCTTGTTTTTGCACATGAGAAGATGAAGGCTCAGTGAGGCTGAGCGTGTTGTGGTATTTCATCACACTTCAGTTGTGTCTTTAACATGCGTAATCCACTGTTTTAAGGCCCCCGTTTATTTTTGGTTTTTTTCCTGGCATGTGATTAATGAACGTTTCCATGTTGCCAGATGTAGGGCGCAGTCTCATATGTATATTTTTCCCTAGATTGTCATCAGTATTGTATAGGAGTGACATCCTATTTTATAGAGCTTACTATAAACCACTTAGTCATGGCAAAGTAGGGAAGCTCATGATAAAAGCTGAGTATTTAAAACATTTAGGGCTTTTTAAAAACTTTATTTATTCGTTTGAGGGGGGAAGAGTTCCCCCACCTGTGGCCGGGCGGGGGGGGGAAGTAGAGGGAGAGGGAGAGACTCTCAAGCAGACTCCCCTCTGAGCAAGGAGGGCTTGATCTGTGGCTTGATCTCACAACCCTGAGATCATGACCTGAGCTGAAATCAAGAGTCAAATGGATGCTTAACTGACCCAGGTGCCCCTAAAACATTTAGTTTTGAGAGAAACCTAAGAAGGCTTTAAAATCTTGAGGTTTCAGGTATTTAGAAATTGTGACCTTCACTCAAGGCTGTTGGTATTTTACTTATCTTTTGTTAGACCAAATATAGAAGTGCTTTATGATGGATTGAGCAAAACATCTAAGACCAGAAAACCATTGATACTAAGATCAGTAAAGTGAAAGAAGGTTGAAAAGTATTTGTTTCTCAGTTCTTTATATACAGAAAGTTCAAGTGTGCTTAAAAGTTACTAGTCCTGACCATTTGCCACTCCTCTGTGGGTTTTCCAACTCCTCCTCCTTTACCTGTTTGTCCTTAACTAGAGATGCCATGCACAGAAATTCCCACGGAGCCAAGCCACAGATGCACCCCCTTCCCCAAAGTGATCTTGTCAAGCCTGTGACCTACATGGGGCACTCTAAGTCATAGATTCTGATTCCTGACCCAGTAGTTCTGGAAGTCGGCTTGCTGATACAGCCTCTGTGCTGTCAGACTCTCTGCTCCAGGTTGTTCACCTCTCCTCTTCCTCCCACCGGCAACAGCTGACTCCCCCTAGTGGGAAAGGAAAAATCCGTATTAGGAATAGGTCAGGACTCGTGACCTTACTACAACTAGCATTTTAGGCTTTGAAAGAGAAGAAATAATAACTTTAAAAATGTATGCTAGACTCCTGGGTGTTTATTTACCAAAGGCTTCCTGGTTTTATTGTTGTTGCTGTTGAAGTCTGCTTAGTAAGGTGGGGTTTTTTTTTTTTAATTTTATTTATTTATTTGAGAGAGAGAATGAGAGAGAGAGCATGAGAGGGGGGAGGGTCAGAGGGAGAAGCAGACTCCCTGCCAAGCAGGGAGCCCGATGCGGGACTCGATCCTGGGACTCCAGGATCATGACCTGAGCCGAAGGCAGTCGCTTAACCAACTGAGCCACCCGGGCGCCCCAAGGTGGGTTTGTTTTAAGGCTGAGAAGTTTAGGGGCCTGTAACAGGTTATTAGCAAAAAACAGTTATTAGAAGGAACATTTCTTAGGATCTGCATTCCTTTGTTAACTCCTGATCTCCTCTTCCCAGGGGACCATTCTGTGAACTCTGCTTTTCTTCCCATAGGAGGAGTACATGAAAGTGAAAACTTGTTAAAATTTTTAAATCTGAATATTTACCAGTGGGTTGTATTCTCTAATATTGTTGGGTAAACATTCAAACCTTGTATTTGTAAAATTCGGCATCTGAAATGCTACTTGGAGGTTGACAATAACATTAATTTCAGTACTGTTAGCAGAATATCAGGAAGATGTGGAAGTTAGTTGACCGTACCGTGTGAGTTTGTACTTTCCTATGTGTGGTGGATCTCATTACAGTACGTGAGAACCGTTTCCCATTCCCAAGTGCCTTGTGTTAGTGGGTCCCGTTCTGTTTAATTTCGTGATTAATTATCAATAACAGCAAGCCCAGTGGTTTCTGGGAATCATATTAGCAACAGCATCAAATTTCCACTTTAGAGGGCACTGACCAAAGTCTCTTGCTTTGGAATATCTTAACTTCTGACCTTGGTTTCTTTGTAAAATGACTTCCTTTAGAAAAATTCTGCTCCTTCTCGAACTCCTCCTACATGACCGTAGGAAGCAGTATACTCACTTAAAGCAGAACTCTTAAATTTTAACGTGACCTGGTGAATGAGGTATTACGAACTCTTGAGTAAAATTCTTAATAACCATTCGATGCCTTTGGTGTTACACAGTGGTCTCAGATAGGGTTAAACATGAAGACGATGTAAATGGTTGTGAAGGACTTTTTTTCTTGTGTAAATGATCTCCCTTAAATATAAGAAGTGAGAAGGGAAGGAGACCGCCATGGCTGTGCTGGAGACTGTTCCATTGGAGCCCCGACCCTGTTTCTTCTAGGAGAGTCACAGACTTCAGTAGAATTTCTAGTATTTCACAGGTGATCACACTCTTGAAAACACCCCGAAGTGTCTTTCTCTTTTGGCAGTTCTCAACTCAATCCTCTTTCCTTCTTTTCCTTTCGTCTTCTAGCTCCTAGGCACCCAGAAACTTTGAGGGAGAGAAGCTGCTGCTTCTCCAAATTGACAGTTGGCTTTTAATTTCTTACTTTGTTGGTTGGTAACTCACTTATAGTTTGTGCTAATACATGGTTCCTGTATTAAATAGATGTTATAGATTCTTTTTTTTTTTTTTTAAGATTTTATTTATTTGACACGGAGAGACAGCTAGAGAGGGAACACAAGCAGGGGGAGTGGGAGAGGGAGAAGCAGACCTCCCGCCAAGCAGGGAGCCCGTCACGGGGCTCGATCCCAGGACCCTGGGATCATGACCTGAGCCGAAGGCAGACGCTTAACGACTGAGCCACCCAGGCGCCCCATAGATTCCTTTTTTCTTAAGATTTATTTATTTTAGAGAGAGAGCATGAGTGTGTGTTGGGGGGGTGGAGGGACAGAGGGCAGAGGGAGAGAGAATCTGAAGCCGACTCTGTGCTGATCGCAGAGCCTGATGCGGGGCTAGATCTCATGACCCCAAGATCATGACCTGAGCGGAAATGAGGAGTTGGATAGTTAACCGACTGAGCCACCCAGGTGCCCCGATTTTTATAGATTCGTAACAAGGACTACATACAGACTTCTGGATTTCATGTCTGGGGATCTAGGCACACACTCTCTATACCTTCCTGAATTTTCTGAGACTTCTATCAGATAGCTTCACTCCTCTGCTTAAAAATCCCTCTAACACGGGGCGCCTGGGTGGCTCAGTCGTTAAGCGTCTGCCTTCGGCTCAGGTCATGGTCCCAGGGTGCTGGGATCGAGCCCCACATCGGGCTCCCTGCTCCGCGGGAAGCCTGCTTCTCCCTCTCCCACTCCCCCTGCTTGTGTTCCCTCTCTCGCTGTGTCTCTCTCTGTCAAATAAATAAATAAAGTAAAAAAAAAAAAAAAATCCCTCTAACACAACAGTGTGTTGTTACTTAACGTCACTGAACTGTAGATTTAAAATGGCAAATACTGTGTTTTGTGTTTTCACATACACACACATCCTGCAGATGTCTCATCACAGTCAATAAAATCCAAACTCCTTATCACGAGGCCACACTTGATTTGGCCCCTGCGTTCCTTTCCTCTTTGTCCTTCCTCCCTCCACTCCCTTTGTGCACCAGCCTTACCAGCCCTCTTTCTATTCCTTGAGCTTGTTTCTTTGCTCTTACCTCTGCCTCTAGTGCGGTGACCCCAGATGTTCATTCTTGTGCTGCCTTGTTGTTCACATCTCTGCTCTCAGGAGGCCTTCCCTGGTCTTCCACTCTCTCTCTGGCTCCTGACCCTGTTTTATTCTCTTTGTAGCAGTGTCTGAAATTATCTTGCTTTTTTTTTTTTTTTTAAAGATTTATTTATTTATTTGAGAGAGCAAGAATGAGAGAGAGTACATGAGAGGGGGGAGGGTCAGAGGGAGAAGCAGGCTCCTCGCTGAGCAGGGAGCCCGATGCGGGACTCGATCCCGGGACTCCAGGATCATGACCTGAGCCGAAGGCAGTTGCCCAACCAACTGAGCCACCCAGGCGCCCTTGCTTTTTTTCTTTTAACCTGCTTCTTTCTGCTTCCTCTAGAGAATAAGTTTTGGGCCTTTAACCCCTCAGCCTTAGGATGGCACTAGGCATATAGAAGATTCTCGGTCTGTAACCGAGTGAATGAGCACATGGAAATTATGCAGTAAGGCAGAATCGTGGCCTAGAGACCAGAATTCATTCATCCTCCTCTCTGACCTCATAGGTAAAAAGTATGAAGGGTGAAAAGAGGATGTGCAGGAGTGTTCCCTTTATAGGAAAGGCGTGGACTACACAGTCAATCCTAGTTTCAAATCCTAGATCTGCCACTTAAATGCGCTTCTTCAGATACATGACTTGGCATTTCTGAGGCTTATTTCTTAAACCAAACACATGGGGTTAGTGTCTTTGAGGCTTTGTTTACGTTGAGGAATAGGACAGTTGCCAGCATGAAGCAGGTACTCAGTAAATGATACTATCTCGTCTTAAGGTCTCTCTTAGTGGGGAAACGTGGAAACAGCCTATGACTGATTTCTGCCTGTTGCTTAGCAATGAATCTCAAGCAGTTAGCTCTCCTCCCCCTTTCCCCTGTGAAGGTTTGGGTGATGGCAGTGGTGAGTCGACGATGTTGTTTTTGTCATAAGTCACCTAGAAAGGTCAGACCAAAGAGCTGACGGCCTAAGATGAAAGGTGTGGGTGAACAAGATCTAGCCAACCCATATAAGTAAGTAAATAGATGAATAAATATGTGAATCGGTGAAAAAAGAAAATCAGGATCACAGAAAAAAAGGAAGCATGAGGGTCAACTCTCATGAGCTTCCTGGCAGTTGAGATAAAAAAGGAAAGCATACTATTGATGACTGATTCTAGCCAAGATGAGAAAAACTTGTAGGGAAATCAAGCTTTTCTGAGGACTGAATTCTTAGGTAAACTGCTTATATATGAAGAGGACCACTGAGTCACAGCGTACACATTCCAGCCGGTGTGGTGTCCAGAATGTCACGTGCTGTCTTAGAACAGCCAAAAACTTAAAATGTAACTTAATTGAAGGCAACTCAGAATTTTCCATGTTCTTTACATGCTTACTCTCCTTTAACAAAAGTTGAACATTCTTTCACAACCATAAAGCGTGGGACCTGCTGTTCCCCTTGAGCCAAGGAGGGTGGGGAAAGTGGAACAAAGGTGTTCTGGCGAGTTCCTCCCTGTGTTCCCAGACACAGTGGCTGCCATTTAAAGCCTTCTCTAGTTTCAACCTTACCGGTGGTCTTCTCTTTTTCAAGAAACGAAGAAAGCAAGCAAGGTTCAGTGACAGGAGCGAAAGGCCTCTTGAAGGAAGGAGGTCTGGGCTTTGGAGAGCAGAGTGGATGGGGGGGTGGGGGTGAGAGGTGGGCAGAGGGGAAGGTTCCTCCCAGTGCTGAGGAACATGGCCAGAGGGCTGCTGTGGTAGGAGTGGGGAGGGCAGGTCAGACCACTTTTTTTTTTTTTTTTTAAAGATTTTATTTATTTATTTGACCCGAGAGAGACACAGCGAGAGAGGGAACACAAGCAGGGGGAATGTGAGAGGGAGAAGCAGGCTTCCCGCGGAGCAGGGAGCCCGATGCCGGGCTCGATCCCAGGACCCCGGGATCATGACCTGAGCCGAAGGCAGACGCTTAATGACTGAGCCACCCAGGCGCCCCAGACCACTTTTTAAACCTCTGTGGACGTGTGGAGTGCTTCCAGCCTTTCCATTTAGTTCCTTAATCCTCTTTTTTTTTTAATATATATATTTGAGTCTTTATTCAAAGATTATTTATTTATTTAAAGTACAGTCTAGGGGCGCCTGGGTGGCTTAGTCGTTAACTGTCTGCCTTCGGCTTAGGTCATGATCCCAGGGTCCTGGGATCGGGCCCCTCATTGGGCTCCCTGCTCAGCGGGGAGTCTGCTGCTTCCTCTCCCTCTGCTCCTATCTCCCCCCACTCAAATAAATAAAATCTTAAAAAAGAAAAAACTACTGATTAACAATAACGTATAGTTGAACAGTTACAGCCATATGCTTTAATAAAAGTTATGTGAATGTGGTTTCTCTCTCAAAATATCTTACGGGGCCGCACTCACCCTTGCGATGGTGCGAGATGATGAAATGCTTGTGTGAGGAGACTAGTAGCGAGGGGAAGGGCCTCGAGCGAGCCTGGGAGCTAGCGGCCCTTTGTACCACAGAAAGAGGATCCTCTGCCTCCAAATCATTTGAATACAAAGTGTGTACCCCACTTATAGGTGGTATTGGCTAGATTTTGTTTTTCATATCTTCCATCTGAGGCCGTTTTACTTTGGTCTGGTTGTTGTAGGTCATCTGCCTTTAGCCAGGGTTAGTGAGTACTGGAATCACCTGATCCAGACTCGACCAGAAGTTCTCGTTAAGACATTTTCTCCTACCACACTACCCCTACCCCCTTTGAGTCGGTGACCTATATTCTCAGCTTTTTCCAATTTGGAATTCTGAAATTTGGTTTTAATTTGCTTTTGTCCAGTTGTGTTCTGGTAATCACAATCATAAATGTTAAGCTGGTTGTAGAAACTCACTGCAGTGAAACTTCTCATGCCGGTTGACCCTTTCTCCCTGAAACAGTGGAGAGAGAATTAGCTAAGTCCTGCCTTCACGGAAAACTCCAGAGAGGCATGTGTATGTGCAACAGTTGTTTTGTATGTGTAATAATTTTTAAAGGACCTCTAGATATTTTGCTTCATGAACTTGCTTTGCCTAGATGTGTATTCCATATTACCCCATTGCCAGCCAGTAAGCATACATATTTGACATTCAGAGCAGATCAGTTAACACCTTCTTCCCCCCTCTACAGAGCAGATCTGTTTCAGTAGCAATTATAAAGGAAAGGAATAAAATAATGGCCAGTGCAGAGAGTGAGAATTTTCTTTATTTGAATATATATCAGAACAACATGTTTTACAAAGAGAAAAAATAATACATTTCACTAAAATTTTTTGAACTAAGGGGGAAACTTACATGTAGATATGGCCTGTAAATGTAATAAAAATACTAGTTTCTCTTTTAAAGCATCATAAGTTCGTATTTGCAAAAACTTCCAAAGGTTTTCTTTTGCAAAAATCAGATTAAATGGCCAAAAAAATATCAGACATTGACATTCTTTGATCTGTTGCTTTAGTGTGTGTCCAGTTCTCAGTGAAAGTGAGGTGGGACATCTGGGTGGCTCAGTTGGTTGAGCGTCCCAACTCTTCAGCTCAGGTCTTGATATCAGGGTTGTGAGTTCAAGCCCTACATTGGGCTCCATGCTGGATGTGGAGCCTACATAAAAAAAAAAGAGAGAATGAGGCAAACATTGTCTTTGATTTCTCCAGCCGTAAAACCGAGTATCTTTTGTCATTTCTCAAGCAGCTTTCTTCAAAACACGATTTTTTTTCTATATATAGTTTATTTCCTGACATTGTGTTGTTGAATAATGACCCTTTTGTTTTGATATCTGTGTGGTCTTTAAAGAGTTCACCATATGAACTTTCTTGTCCTACACTGTTTATTAAGGAATAAGTAACAAACATGGTAATATGAAGTTATATATTATGAAAGCATACAGCAATTATCTAGAAAGACCCAGTGAAAGATTTTTTAAGGCAAGAATATTGTATCTCAGACATTGTTCAGAAGTGCAGGTGTGTAGTAGTCATCAGAAGCAGATTGCCTTTAATCAGTTTGTGGTTTTAACATTATGTACAGACCATGTGGTTATTGTCTATACTCGGAACAGACCACCTCGACTGTGTGTCACTTTCACTTGGTAAGTCACTGAGTACAGTTGTCATGAGACAAAGCTAGTTTTCTCTCTGCATCTGGACATAATCCCTTCAGTCTCCTTTGCAGTCTTCCTCATTCGCTCTGCGTTGGAGTTACCCAGGTGTTCGTTCTGAACCCTCTGTCTGTATTTTTTTCTTTTTTTAAAATTTTATTTATTTATTTGAGAGAGAGAATGAGATAGAGCATGAGAGGGGCAGAGGGAGAAGCAGACTCCTTGCTGAGCAGGGAGCCCAGTGCGGGACTCGATCCCCGGACTCCAGGATCATGACCCGAGCCGAAGGCAGTTGCTTAACCAACTGAGCCATCCAGGCGCCCCTATTTTTTTCAATAGATACTATTTGTTTTTTTGGCTTTAAATGCAGGCCATGTGCCAGTGATGCCCATATATGTTCTTTAACCTCGATTTCTTTTGTCCCCACATTTGCATATCCAAGGACCTCCTTGAGGTCTGTCCACTAGGTGTCTCCCAGACCCCTCAAATTAAAGCGGAACTCCAGGTCCTCTGCTGCACGTTGTCTCTTCCCCCATTATTCTCCAGCTTGGCTCAGGACCTCCTCCCAGAAATGCAAACCAGAAACTTAGAAGGCATACTTAACATCCTTTTCCCCCCCCCCCCCCCCAACTTACCTGATTCATTACCCAGACTTGTGGAGTCCTCCTCCAAAATAAAACTCAAATCTAACCTGTTTTAAAGACAGGTGGTTGTCTCTTTTGGAAGTAAATCCCATTATTGGGTAATCTCGCAGAAGTTGTTCCTTGTTTCCCATAGAAAAATCTCCACTGGGGGCGCCTGGGTGGCTCAGTTGGTTGAGCGACTGCCTTCGGCTCAGGTCATGATCCTGGAGTCCCGGGATCGAGTCCCACATCGGGCTCCCTGCTTAGCGGGGAGTCTGCTTCTCCCTCTGACTCCTCCCTCTCATGCTCTCTCTCTCTCATTGTCTCTTTCGCAAATAAATAAAATATTAAAAAAAAAAAAAGACAAATCTCCACTGTAGTTTAAATCTTATCTTCTAAGTAAAATTCCATCAGGTAGGTAAAAGGTCTGTAAGCTTTTTTTCTGTAAAGGGCTAGATAGTAATGTTTCAGGTTTTGTAGGCCGTCCTAAAGCACCTGATCAACTCCAGTGTCATTGTAGCAGGAAAATAGCCAAAGATAACATGTAAACAAATAAGTATGGCTGTGTTTCAATAAAACTGTTTCTAAAAATAGGTGGTGTCTGTGCACACCATTGTCCATAACAGCATTATTCACAGTAGCCAAAAGATGGAAGCAACTCATGTGTCCATCAGTAGATGAGTGGATAAACAAAATGTGGTATGTCCATACAAGAATATTATTCAGCCATGAAAGAGAATGAAATTTTGTACGTGCTACAACATGAGTGGACCTTGAAAACATGCTTAGTGAAGTCCACCAGACACAGAATGACAAATACTGTTTGATTCCATTTATAAAAGGTACCTAGAATAGGCAAATTCATAGAAACAGGAAGTAGAAAAGAGGTTACCAGGGTAGGGGGGGCAGTTGTGTAATGGGTACCAAGTTTCTGTTAGGGATGATGAAGTCTCAGGTATAGATAGTGGTGATGGTTACACAGCATTGTGAATATGCTTGATGCCACTGAATTGCACATTCACAGATGGTTAAAATGATAAATATGTTCATGTCTATTTAACCAAAAATTTTTTAAACAATAGAAAGGAGGGGCGCCTGGGTGGCTCAGTCGGTTGAGTGTCCAGCTCTTGATTTCGGCCCAGGTCATGATCTCAGGGTCATGAGATCTAGCCCCACATCGGCTCTGTGCTGGGTGTGGAGCCTGCTTGAGATTCCCCCCGACACACACACACACCCACAATAAAAAAATAAATAGAAAGGAACTGTGAAAATGTTGGAGGAAGGTTGGCAGGCTGGGTCCGGCTCACTGGCTGTACTTGGGGATTGTAAAACTTGTCAGTCTCAGACTCCATACATGTATTGTAGTTCTTGGTGATGTTAGTGACTGTTCTCTGGGTGCTTGGCGTTGTTGAATGTTGTAAGAAAGAACTGAGTTCCAAGCCTCAGGAAGCATTTCCTCATTTGACTTGAGGTCCCCCCCCTCAGCTCATAAGTTAAAGTCCCAATTCTCAACATGATGGTATTTTGAAATGGGGCCTTTGGGAAGTAATTGGGTTATGAGGGTGGAGCCCTCCTGGTGGGATTAGTGCCCTTATAGATAAAGAAGAGACAGAGAGAGATGATCCATCTCTCCACCATGTGAGGGCACAGCAAGAAGGTTCTGTTGACAAGCCAGGAAGAGTGCCTTTACCAGGAACTGAATTGGCTGGCACTTTAGTCTCTAAAACTGTCAGGAATAAATTTCTGTTGTTTAACCCCCCCGGTCTGTGGTATTTTTGTTAGAGCAGCCCGAACTAAGACAGCTTTTCTCACTTAGAATAAAGGCTCCGTGAGGGCAGAGACTTTGTTTTGTTTCTGATGCCTTGGAACAGTGCCAGGCACGTAGGAGGCCCTCAGTTACTGTGTGTTGGACAGCGTGAGGAGTGTGATTCCTTACTCCCGGATTGTGCCCAAGCATACTGGAGATGCGACTCTCCTCCCAGTAGTTTCCTCCGAGCAGCCGTGCTCCCCAGCCTTGCTGGCGTTCTTCTGTCAGAAGTACGAGTCGGTGTGGAAAAATAGCTCCCCTGCCCACCCGTGCGTTTCTGTAGCACCTGAAAGTCGGTATGGTAGGAGTTGCGCCCCGGTTGGAAGACTGGAGAGTGAGGGAATTGTCGCGGCCCCGAGAACAAGAGTCGGGTTACAGTGCCGAGTCCTCGCTTTCTAACTTATGATCATTAACCACATTTCCTGTCCTTCATGAGTGCATCTAGCTCTGTTTTCCTTAGGCTTCTTCATCTGTAAAGAGGTTACCCGGGATATGTTGTTGAGATCATTCTTGTTTCAAACTAGAGGCAGCTGGGCTTAACGGGAAAGGCCCCGGGTCCAAGAGCGAGGCTTCCTGTGCTCACGTCCGCCCCTTACTATTAGCCAGTTAGCCCTGAGCAAGTTACAGAGCCTCTCTGGGCCTCAGATTTCTCCTGTGAAGAGTGAACTTGCTGATTTGCCCACTTCCAGGGTGATGTGCGCAGTAATGAAAACAGTGCCTGCACAGTAAACATTCTCTGATTCCTGGCAGTGGCGTTTAATGTTTTCTAAAATGAAGAGTGGGCCCAGGTGCCTGGCTGGCCCAGTTGGTGGAGCGTACGACTCTTGATCTCAGGGTTGTGAGTTCGAGCCCCACGTTGGGTGTAGGAGATGACCTAAAATAAAAAAAAAAATTTTTTTAAAGATTTTATTTATTTATTTAACAGAGAGGGAACACAGACGGGGAGTGGGAGAGGGAGAAGCAGACTCCCCACCAAGCAGGGAGCCCGATGTGGGGCTCGATCCCAGGACCCTGGGATAATGACTTGAGCCAAAGGCAGACGCTTAGCGACTGAGCCACTTAGGCGCCCCTAAAATAAAATTTTTAAAAAATAAAATGAAGAGCAGTGGGAGAAGAGAGACATTTAACATTTAAAAGTATCCTGTTCTGTGCTTTTCATCACTGAGAGCGATTGATTGAACATGATAATGACCATGTGAATCAAATGAACCTACATTCTGCCTTTTTTTAAAGATTTATTTATTTACGTGGGGGGGAGGGGCAGAGGGAGAAAATCTCCAGCAGACTCCATGCTGAGGGTGGAGCCTGGCCCAGGGCTCAATCTCTAAACCCCGAGATCACTACCTGAGCTGAAACCAAGAGTCGGAGGCTTAACGGACTATGCCCCCCAGACGCCCCTACATTCTGTCTTTTTACCTTGCCCTCGTACCCTAATGTCAGAGAACCTGGTGATAAACAGCTAGACATTTTTTTGATAGTAAGTGATGTCACTTGTAGGGTTTGGTTTGGTTGGTTTTTGGTCTTGTGTTTTAAGATTTTATTTTAGAGGGGAGCGTGCCCGGGTGGGGGCAGAGGCAGAGGGAGAGAGAGAATCTCAAGCCGACTCGGCTCTCAGCCTGGAGCCCGATGTAGCGCTCAATCTCACGACCCTGAGATCATGACCTAAGACGAAATCAAGAGTCAGACGCTTAACTGCCTGAGCCACCCAGACGCCCCTTTGGTCTTGTTTCTTAATACTGGTGGAAAGGTAAGAATTGAACAAGCCAGTTTTCACTTCAGAAAGTCCTATTGTTACTGCCTTTTGTGAAACATTTTGATGGAGAAGCAGGACATTTCAGTCAGCATGGAAAACTTTGGAGCATCTTTATTTTCTGCTTTCAGCACCACAGTGGTTGAAGACCAACCAGTTTGGGCCTCTGGGCACTTGACCCTTGTGTAAGAGGCAAGGACAATAAAAATTCAAAACAGCATGATTTAGAGTTTGTCAGCGTTGTTATCAAGAACTAAGGTAGGAGTTCAAGGAAAAGGTAAGAATCTAAGGCCAGAGCGATAGAATCAACAACCCCTCAGAGAATCTCTCCTGCCAGGCGCTTGTGAGTTAACCTGGGAGGAGCACAGCCTGCTTGCATTATGGAGTGCTTGTGCCTAGGAGAAATGGAAGGTCAGGCTAGCTGTGTAAACTGGAACCAGGCAACAAGGGACCCAGGATGCCAAGTTGAAGTATAATTTATACCTCTGAAGGGTTCATACCACGTGAAAATACATCAGCTGCATGTTCTGTATCAGTTGATCCTTTATTATAGATCATTGTGGCAAAGAATAGAATTGGGAAGATGAATTAAGAAATTAATGATAGTCGTTGAGGTTTGAGATACTAAGGACTAACTTGATGGCAGTGGGACAAAGGGAGAAGACCTTCCAAAAAATCAATAGGATTTGGTGTTTGGGATGTAGGAGATTAATTATGGGGGTCAGTATTCCTTTCTTTTAACCTGTTGGATTTGTGATGATAGTAAGACATTCAAGTAGAGATGTCCTACATTCTTTGAACACGTATTTATTTATTGAGGGCCAACTCTCTTCAGACTGAACCAGGCTCTGGGGATACCTGGGGATCAAAACTGACAAGGAGGGCGCCTGGGTGGCTCAGTTGGTTAAGCGACTGCCTTCGGCTCAGGTCATGATCCTGGAGTCCCAGGATCGAGTCCCGCATCGGGCTCCCTGCTCGGCAGGGAGTCTGCTTCTCCCTCTGACCCTCCCCCCTCTCATGTGCTCTCTCTCTCACTCTCTCAAATAAATGAATAAATAAAATCTTTTAAAAAAAAATAAAACAAACAAAAAAAACTGACAAGGATTTCTGTCCTCGTGGCGCTTACTGTCTAGTGGGCGAGGCTGACAAAAATCACATTGCTGTGATTAGAACTTGCCTGCGAACAGGCCATGGGATTAGGGTGAAGGGCTGGGAGTACATGTGAAGAACTGAAAGGCCAGCAGAGCGGGAGCAAAGAGTGAAGAGAGAGCAGTGAGAATGAGGGGCTGGAGGGGAAGGCAGGAGCCCGGCTGCAGGGTGAAGGCTGGGGCATCAGACTCGAGTCAGGGTCGCCGTGTTGCTGGTTAACAGGAAATGTGTAGGGTGGACAGAACGCAGAACTCTGAGAAGTGGTGGGAGGAGAAGCAAGGAAGCATGACAAGAAGGCAGTTCGAGAAGTGGGAGTGGAACCAGGCAGGTGAATGCTGAGTCAGGAATGGGGAATATTCCTAACAGGCTGAAAAGGAGCACTGGCTCTGGGTTTGGTGCCATTGGGTTTGGCGCCGTTGGGTTTGGCATCGCAGATTCTGGTGACCTTCAGGCAGAAACAGGATTTCTGGCGACTGAGGAGAAAGACTGGGTGGTTAAGAAATTGGGCTAGCGGCTATAAATCACCCGTTCCAGAAGCTGCTAATGAAAGCACTTTTCATAGTTCTAAAATGTATTTGCCCACATACACATTTTTACTCTGCTAAAATAATCAATCTTATGGTGTGTTTCAGATGAAAAAAAAGATATTGACCATGAGACAGTGGTTGAAGAGCAGATCATTGGAGAGAACTCCCCTCCTGATTATTCAGAGTATATGACAGGGAAGAAGCTTCCTCCTGGAGGGATACCTGGCATTGACCTCTCAGACCCCAAACAACTGGCAGAATTTGCTAGGTAAGCCCTAAGAATTTCCTTTCTTTCTCATTATAGAAAGTACTTAGAGTCAGCAGCTGTGTTCTTTGAGTCTAAGTTACAGTGGTGGCTCATAGTCTTGCTCCAGGGAAACTTGTAAAAACAAAAGCAGTTCATTTTGTTTGTAGGGGTAACTGCACTATTAATGGGCATGGCACCATTTTAGATCCTTGCTGACAGTGAGATGAAGCAACTACTTCTTAATTCCGTAGTTGATTTTGCTTGTGAATAAATAAACTTGCACAGAATTGGTTTGGAAATGGGTATCTTTACACTAGCTGCTAGCGGTTGGAGGGCGCTGTGCTGGAGCAAGCTGCGGGGGCCTGGGTTGGAGCTGGGCGGGCACAGCTGACCACTGGGAAGGAGTCATCAGTTCATATTTCAGTGTGTCCTCAGTTAAGCTCCCAGGGTTTTGTTCATTGAAGCGGGCATCAAATATTTATGGCGGGGACCCCTGTGACTGGCCACGGTGAGCAGTCAGGAAGATCTGGACCCACCAGAGGCTTGTTTGGCCTGAAGTGGGCTGGGCTCCCGCAGAAGCCTCTGCCCCCTTTTGTAGTATTTATTTCCCAGCATCATTGGGCAGTTTCTACGAGGACATGAGAACACACTCAAAGACAGTTTTAAATAAAATGAAGTGAATTCATAAACTCTGGAGCAGAAGGATGACTTCTTTTCCCACCCTGAGGTTGAATGGAGCCTGGAATAGCCAGGAAATTTAGGCAAGGGCAGGATGAGGAAGAGAGACATCTTTGTGATCCCACACCATCTAGGAACAGAGAGGGGATCCTTGTCTGTCTTTTTCTTGAGAGCAGAGTGGAGTAGATAAGAGTTGGAGGCCTGGTGTGTCCTGGTTTCTCCCAGCCCTGCCCAAAACAAGGTGGGTCCTGCCATTGGGAGCCTCAGTTTCCCCATGTGTCAGATGGGTGTCAGAGTCAGAGGTGTTGTAATAAAGGGGTATGTACCCTTTTCTCCTATCCCATGAAACTGCCGCCACAGGGAATCTACACATGAGTCTATTTCTGATTGATCACGGCTGAACAAAAAAAGTTAAGGCTTCTGTCCTTTTGTGAATGACATTATGTCTCCCAGCTTTTGTTGCCTTTTATATTTTAAATACGGTATGCTACTCAAATGTTACTCCGTTCCCCACCCCCCCAATACAAATAAAAATGGAATCTGTAGATAGAGTCAGCAGTGAGGTTAGAGTTTTGGGGCAGATTGAGTCAAATTGTGTGCCAATGTTTAGTATTGTCATGTGTTTTTAAAGTTAGTCATCCCTTGTTATCGTACTTGGAATTTAGCGAGGGTAGAGGATGCTGTCCCCAGGGGTAGACCTACGAACGAAGGAGTCAAGGAAAGCCTTGCAGAGGCGGTGGCGTCTGACGTGAGCCTTGAAAAACACTGAGATTTGAGGGGGCAGGTGGGGTTCTCATGGTGGGCCTAATGCTAGTGTGGCATGAGTTTGTTGGAAAGGAAGGGACTCAACCCCCATCGGATATACGTTCAGAAAAGGATAAGTAGGTTCGGCTGGGAATTCGGAGGCTCACAGGGAGACAGTTGGAGTGTAAGAGTTCTCTGAATACCGGGCCCACATCTGGGAATGTTTTCAGTGTGCGGTGGGCAGCTGCCAGAGGTGTGTGAGCGGTAGAGAAGGGGCTCTGTGATCAGAGGTTGGCTTTGAGAGAAGGACACATCCTCTGTGTCCAGGCTGGGTCGGCGAAGGGACAGACAGGGAGTGGGAGAGGTCACGAAGGCCTGAGCTGGGATTGCGGCGGCCAGATGGTGAAAGAATAAATGAGATGAGGGTGGCAGGAGATGAGATTGAGAACCAGACCGGCTGTGTGTCTCCGGGAAGGAGGACTCAGAGTGGAAGTTGAATGCTCCGCGCCTCAGGTGGCACGAGATTGGGAGAGGGTGCTGGTTTGGGGTTCAGGGTGGGCATTGTTTGGCTTTAGATGGTAATGAATCATCCCTGTTGGGCCCGATGTGGTTTCAGGAAGTACATCAGGGCTAGACTCATCTGCTGCACTGTGGCTGAGGCCGAAAGTGGCCCAGACGTGCACGCTCTGAGAGGCCTGTTGCCGAGAGGCCGGTCTTGGGAAAACCCTGTGATCGGAGGGTAAGGGAACCAGCAACAGGGCACAGGGCTCATTCAGACCGACGGTGTGGCTCAGGGAAGTACATACAGCGTCATAAAAGCCAGGGGAGTGCTCAGAAGGTCCAAGAGAGGGACCTCCGCTCTCTCAGTTATACTTTGCGGAGTGATTTCAGTGGAGGAGCAGAGAGAGGGCTGAGGTAGGATGTTCCAGAGAGCAGGAACCTGGGGGTGGCGAGCAGAAGTGATGAGGTGTTGGTGACCCACCCTTGGTGGTGTTCACCCTCATTGCTGAATTGGGGCAGCTGATCTGGAAGCTTGTCCACAGTTCCCTGAACAGAAAATCTGGGGTGTTGGCCCTGCACTCGGGAGGTGCGTGTCACCGTTGTCGAATAGAAGCTTCTGCTTGTTTCCCAAGTGGCCTCGAGCCTGCCTCAGGGCTGCCTTCAACCCTACTAGACCTGAATGAGCCTTTTCTTCCCCAGCAGTAGATAATTAGAAGACCGCGGAGTCACGTTTTGAGATTTGTGAGGAAAAGTTACTGTAAACATAGAAATCCCTATCCAGCAAAGCTGTTGGTCAACTACAAGGCATAGAAGTGGCAATTGTAGACACATAAGGATTTGTTTTATGTTGCACTTACCCTTTCTGAGGGGGTTACTGGAGGATATACTCCAGGAAGACGAGGACGTACATCAAAAGGAAGCCTTCCTAAAGAACCTGGCGAACAGAGAATCAGGCTGGAAACCCATTCAGTTGAGAACAGAAAGTCGGTGAATTGTAGGGCTTTCTTCAGGAAAAGTTGAGTTCATTCAGTGGTGCACAGAATGAGTAAGAAGCCAGAAGGTCTTGGTGGTATGGGAAAGAGTTTTCTAAAAAGGAAAAGATAATCAGAAACCCTCTGAAGAGAGAGGCAGTGCTAAGAAAGCTGTGGCCTAAAAGTGGGCATAAATTTGATGATGGTTGAAGTGCATTGAACTTGTTTGGCCTGACTCTGCAAGTCTCTCCTTGGTCCTGAAGCGACTGTGTTGGACTCACAGAGCAAGAAATGCGATCCTAGCACACAGTTAACATTCTACAGTAGGCGATCTGTTTCCATAATCATCTGAATATAGTGTGTGTTTCTTTTCTAATCATCCTGTTAAAGATTTCATTTTGTGTACAGAATAGAATGAGATCTTGCTCATCCTGACAGTGTATACAAAGTGAGGGTAGAGGGTTGGGCTCCCGCTCATCCCCGTTGTTCTTAGTATCTTGGAACAGATCACGGAAAACTATCAAGTCTCTAACTGGACGGTGGTGGTGGTGAGAGGTACTGGAGCCTGGAATGCCCTCTTTTCTTAGATCTTTGCGTTTTGAAAATGTGTGTAACCAACCGCTGAAGAGGATTTTCCAGGGGCCCCGGCATTGGTGATTGGGACTCTGAAAGCTAAAGACAAAGAGGCACCAAGTTTCAAATTGTTAGGGGCCAGACCCTATCTTCTTCTCTTGTAAAGACCCACAGAACCCCCTTTATCCACCTCCACTCCATGGCTCAGCTGTTGGCTTGAGGTAGCGTGTTAGCTGCTTTTCCCTCTCTCCTGTGCTGGGGAGAGGGGGTTCTGCACTGGACTTGGAACTGACCAAAGAGTGGTTCAGGTTCCTACCGCATCGAGCCTAGAGAATTGGTTAGGAGTAAGTAAATCAGTTACATGGGGGAGGGGGGCAAGTATAAGAAATAAGGACTTTTCATCTGAAAGTCCTGGTATTGGGGGAGGGGGGGATTTTGTTCTTTTTAAAATACTTCAAAATGTGGCCAGTGGGTGGGACCTGGTGAGTTCTTGTTCCTGATTAAATGAACAGCCTTTGTGCTCTTTTCATTAACTACAGTTAGCCCTTCGGAAACTTCCGGTCTAGAAAGATCAGAATTAAGAGTGGTTAGGTCAGTCACAAGCTGGTTAATTTAGTTGTTGTCCACCACCCACCCTGAGACTTTCGCAGGAGTAGCATAAAGATGAGCTGGTGGAGCGGAGCTGGAAGGACCGTCAGGAAAATGTGCTGTCTCCGTAGGAGATACTTTGTCTGGCGAACTTAGTCTCGTTTGTCTGAGGCACCGCTCTTCGTTGCACCAAGAAGGGAGGGGAGTTGCGGTTGCAGAGGGGAGCTGGGTTCCAGGAACTTCTGCCCCCAACACAGGTCCCCATGAGGGTTCTAGGCTGAAGGCGACTAAGCTTATCGTTTTGCAGTGAACAGGACTCTCTTCATTTGAGAATCTCTGATTTAAAAACGGTTCATCTCGGCGTCTGGGACATTGAGCTTTAACTTACAACTCTGGTTTCGCCCTGCTCCAAGTGGTGCCAGGAGATTCCTGCAGATTTTTGGTCCCGGAGTCCAGCCTTTACAGTGCTGCCCCCACCCCCCGGGTGCGGAGTGAGCCCGGGCAAACCCAGTGGCCGGGCCGCATGCAGCGTGCGGAGTGCTCTCCGCTTCCCATTGAACAGGAAGCTTCTCTTGTTGCGTACCTGGCTCCTCCTCGTACTTTGTAATCTACCGAAGGTGCCTTTCTACTCGACTTGTGCCGTTTTTCTCTAGTCTCTCAGCCCTTTAGTTGAAAACGGTGGCTTGGAGCACCAGAACCTTCTGGACTGTTAAGTACAACTGGCTTTTTTTTTTTTTAGGAATGAACTCATTTTAGCTAGGCGCATTTAACACACAGCTGGGGATAAGAATAGCTGTCATTCCCCGAGAGCTTCACGTGCATCCTCTCTTTGAGTCTTGGCAGCTACAAAGCAGGTAGCATTCCACCTTTTTACAGAGTGAGAAACTGAGGCTGAGAAGTTAAGTGATTTGCTCAAGGTCGTGCAGCTGGTAGGAGTCGGCACCAAGCCTGGCCCTGTGCCCCCCACTACCGGTAGCCAGTGCCTCCGCCGCCGATGGCGTCCTGTGTAAAGTCTCCCAGTCGAGGGAAAACTCAAATCTTGGTTATTCTGAATAGTTTGGGCATGTTGAAGAGATATTCCAAGTAGCAGTATATGATTTTAGGCTTTTTAAAAATTACTTTTTTATACTTTTTTTTATTGTGTAGATTATGTATCAGTTGGTGCCATGAAGATTTTAATTTTAGTCTTTACTCACAAAAAAAAAAAAAAAAACCCACTTTCAATCTAGTTTTTGGAAAATGACCTTTTCAGTGTTTGCCTTCAAATAAAATATAAAAGGCACCAACAACACACACTGCCTCATTTGCCACTCTGGTGAAGAAGGAGGATTTGCCAAGGAGCTTAAGAGTGGCTGCAATTAAACCTTTCATTTCCTTCTTGTGTCCAAGGGTGTTTGTCCAAATACATTTTAAACTTTCATTCTGAAATCAATTATATGCTACCTGCTGGCACACATTTTGCAAATGACATTTTAAGGAAAAATACCACTTAATGATAACATTTAAGAAATGGAGAGTTTGGTAAGTGGTACTTGGGACTGTGCCCTTTAATTTTGTGTCTATTTGAAAATTTCCATGATAAAAAGTTTTCAAAAATCAAGTTCCTGGGAATAAATTTAAGAAAATGTCAGGGGTGGGGTGGGGTGGGCTCACTCCATGAGGTGCTGCAGGAGGCACCTCCCTGACATGGACACCCCACCCTGGAGCCCCAGATGGGTGGGCCAGGAAGCGGTTGTCTGTGCGACTTCTCTGTCAGCCCAGCGGACATTTTTTAAAGTTGGTTTATTAACATAATTTGCAAACAATAAAATTCACCCTCTTTAGGTGAGTACCACTCTTGCGAATTTGGACAGGATCATGTAGCCGTGTCTGCAGTCGAGAGAGACAGAGTATTTGAGTGTAATCATCAAAGAGTAAATGTCGTTATTCATTGGGAAGATGGAAGCCTGGTTCTTAATATACCCTTTTTTTCTTATTAATACTTGATTGGAGTAGAACCCATTCATGTGAATCACTGTTATTTTCCAAACTCTGATCTAACCTCCAGGTGGCGCAGTGACACCAAATTTTTGTCCTACAAAGTTCTGTGAGCTCAGACCAGCTCCAGGGTTTAATGGTGTTTCAGATAACAGGCCAGCTCAAAGCCCTGTACACAACAGACATTTAGAAAATATTTGCTTACTGATGGGGTGCTCCCCCAAGTAGAAGAAAGGAGGAGTATCTACAGGGTTGGAACGGGGGCAGATACCAAGCTGGAAATGTTCTCAGAACTTAAAGTAGGAAATTCATACTGTCTTGAACAGACTTCCTTAGAAGTAAGTTCTAGTCGCCAGAGAAATTGGTTCACCAGTGCTCCTCGAGGGATGGAGAGTTTAACTAGATGACTTTGTCAGCTCAGGTTTTATAAAACAAAATCTTCAGGTCATCCTTTTCCCAGATCAAGGGTGAAGAAGGACCTTTGCACTAGGGCTTTGCTAACTTAAAGATGACCACAGAAATCTTGTGATGAGAGAGTGCTGGTAAGTTAGCTCTTACTGGTAAGGCATCACTGACCTCGTGGCTCGTTTGTTAGCTGTGCACTCTCACGTAGGGCAGTGAGGTGGCAGACGGGACAGAAGGAGCGTCTGTCTCGAAGATGTAAATCTTTTTTTCTAGTCTCTCTAGGAACTTTTAATCTCTCACCCCTCTACCACACACAGATCTGTAGGGAGTATTTGGAGAGAAAGTTTTGACAAAAGACCAAAGGTTGGTTCAGTGGAAATAGCAGGTAGGTAAGCTACCAAATCAGCAAGCTCTCTGGGTAGTGAGTCCGCGTGGGGTTCCTGTTACACCCCGGTCCCAAAGCAGGGCTGGAAATCTGTCGTTCTGTTTTGTTTTTTTTTAAATGCTCTCATTATTTGAAAAACGGTAACCTCCCTCCCACCCCCACCATCAAAAGTAGTAGTATGATAAAATTCAACAGTGGGAAAGGGTATGGGGTGTTCCCACCTGTCCACCAGTCCCTGGGGGCTCTTCCCCAAAACACCAGTATCAAGTTCATTTACTATGTTTCTTTCCAGAGATAATGTATATAAATGATTTTCTGTTTACAAGGACTCTTCTGTGCCCTTTTAAAAAATTATCTCTCCTAAAGATAATGTCTGTCAGTATGAAGTGAACCCTCCCTCCTTTTTTTTAAGGGGTTTTGTAGGGATTTGTGTTTAAGACCCTCCCCCATCTGCTGCTTCCTTTTCACAAGGTGTCTTTGTTACCACAGCAGCTGCTCCTGGATACCTTGCTTTGCTCCCACTAAGAGATTCCTCTGTGGTTTGGGCTGGTGGTCTTTCGTGTTATTTCAAGAGCTTGGAGGAAAGAGCAGATATTTGAAGCGCACAGACCTCAGTGCCGGTCTGAGCTGCCCTGGCTCGCTCGCTGCGAGACCGTGGCAGCGACTCAGGCTCTCTGAGCACCAGCACCCACACCTGTGAAATGGGAAGGGTGCTTCCCAGTCACGGGTGGTACTCAGGGAATGTGGTCTCATCCTTTCCCTCCTGGATGCCACCTATAACCATAGTTGTTTGTATCTGTAAGGAAAACATTGTAGGGACTATATGATTTATGCCAGATGAGTCTACCCACTCCTACAAATCTCTCTCTCTCTCTCTTTTCTTTTTTTTTTTTTTTTTCTTTTTGGTAAGAATGAAGCCAAGAAAAATTAAAGAAGATGATGCTCCAAGAACAATAGCTTGCCCTCATAAAGTAAGTAATGCTAGGGGAAAAGTGTTTGTTAAACTGCCAATGAAGATTTAGAGAGCTCATAAGCAGTCTGCACTTTTATTTCCATCTAATAATTAAGTGAGGAACTAAAGTCTTTGTTTTCTAAATTCAAGAGGCTATATTTGTGATGTAAGTTTTGTTGTTCAGTAAAGGCCACTTAAATTTAAATACCGTTAATGGGGCTACTGTAGGGCGCCGGTGTTTTTGCTCTTACTATATATTGAATATACAATGTTAGGATTTTATTTCTTCCTTTTGGATCATGAACAAGTCAATCTTAAGACATTGAGTGGTGTCTCACCCATGGACCTTTGTGGGGCTGAAAGCTCATTATGGAAATTTGGAAATTATTTTGGATGCTGCTAAAGTAAGCCTAATAAAACTGCATCTCTCACAATTTTCTTAATTTGCCCTGTTAACTGTGTGTTACTAGAGGGGTGCTTAATTGTTTTCAAAATGTGGCTAGTCTTCCAAAGGAAAGGATCACCTAAAAAGTACTTTGAGGTGTTGGTTGGGTCTGTTTCACACTTAATTGGATGGATGTAAAACTAACAGAAAAAGAAGTATCACGGAGGTGGGGAGAAAGTTTTAATGGGATAAAGAATTTTTAAAAATCAGTAATTGAAGAAGGATGAGTTTCATTTGGCGATGTCCTTCTAATGACCACACTCACAGGTTCTTTGTGTGGTTTTTCAACACGCTTAGTGAATGGAGATTTTGAGATGTAAAACAAGTTCCTTTGGGGGCCAACATGTAAAGAAGCATTTGAAAACAGTTAGGCCCTAAGTGTCTGTCCTCCCTGTAGCTTCTCTGTGTACTTCTTTTCCAAATTTACATTTTTAAAAAAATTCCATTTGCTAAATGGAAACACAGCCTGGGGGTCAAGGTGCCAAAGCCGCGGCTTCCCCTCCCTCGTGCCTGTGATGCTGTCGTCCTGTCCACTCATCCCCCACTCGCTCCATCCCTGGACAGCAACTGCAGAAGAAGTTGGGAAGGCCATGCTTGTCCTGAGCAGTGCACGCCTGTCCGCGCCCCGCTCCCCGCTCCGGCGTCTGTGTGCCTGCTTCCTTTCCTGGTGTCTCACAAAATCAATTTCTTCTGTAGTTGCCATTCCTTGGAGACCCTCTTGCTTCTTTCTCTGTCAAGAAGGGGAAAGAGGCAAAGAGAGAAGAGGGAACAGTAGGCGATGGAGAGTGACAGCCCATTCTTGCAGCCCAGAATATGGGGCCCACCAAAGGTAGTGGTGGACTGCTCTCCTTTCAACCCCATTTGTTTACCAGGGCTTCTGCTACTTCAGCTGGGCACAGAGTTGGGGGAGGCAGCTGTGGTGTGGCTGGAAGCCAGGCTGCTGGGTTCTACCCCCAGCCCGGCTCCTATGAGCAGTGTGACCTTGGGCAAGTCTCCTTAAAGACATCTCTGAGCCTCAGTTTCCTGATCTGTAACACGAGGGTTTGCATTAAACGAGAAGGCCTTCTCCAGCTGTCTGGTTTTTGTCTTAAGTCATTTAATATTTCTCCTGTTGATATTGAGTAAAACGTAAGTGGCGGGGGGGCCGGGGGTGGTTTTGTTTCTTGGGTCAGTGAAGGCTGTTTTAAGTGGTTGAATTCTTTGTTAACAGTTTGCAGTGTGAACCACTAAGCTTCTCTCTCTGTTTGAAGGGCTGCACAAAGATGTTCAGGGATAACTCTGCCATGCGAAAGCACCTGCACACCCACGGCCCCCGAGTCCACGTCTGTGCAGAGTGTGGCAAAGCTTTTGTTGAGAGCTCAAAACTAAAACGACACCAACTGGTTCATACTGGAGAGAAGCCCTTTCAGGTAGAGCTCGTCCCTTCCCCCTCCCCACACCACCCGGCAAGTGTAGGCGGGGCTGCGGGCACCGGGAGGGCCGGAGAGACGCAGGAGGGCCGGAGAGCCAGAGAGACGCGGCTCTCAGTGCTCCCAGTGCTCCGTAGGGAGAAACCAAAATGGTGTCCCCTTGGTGCGGCCGCAAGGGCTGCCCCGGCACTTGCCTTCCCCGTGTGCAGCGTCTCTGGTCCTGGAGACGGGGGGACAGGGTGTATCGGGGTGTTGATGGGGTGTACTTTGTATCAGGAGGAAAACTGGATTGCTCACGAGCAAGCCTAAAACTGCATTTCTAGTGCATTCACTGTGGGATTGAAGCAGTTTATTTTCGGTAGTTGATGGAAGTATATTGAATTACTAATTGACGGGGGAACTTCCAAAATTTTACCGAACGGAGTAAGTATAGGTGATGTTTTGTCTTGTTTTTAGAAACCCATCACAAGTGAACAAACTAGCAGTGCAGGTCTCGATTTAACACGGTTCTTTTTGATACCTGACACCAGAAACCTTCCTAATCGATTGTATTTCATTATTTGAAACATTGACATAAGTACTAAGACCGTAACATGATCCCGAGGAAGATTCTTGGTGTTTTGCCAAGTGTGTCTCTTACCCCGTATTTAAAATAATTCCTGAGTGCTGTGCCTGGGTTTCCGAGTGGTCCGCATGCAGAGTTCGAGCCCCCCGCCCGCTTGTGCTGGGGTGGGACTGGCCCCGGGACTGTTGCGTTTCCCCGGAGCGGGGAGGACGAGGTGTGCGGCCCGAGAGGCGGGCTGTTTGCCGCCTGCCACCCTGCCCCCTCGGCCCCGGCACGGTCACTGAGCTGGGTTCTCTCTGGTCTTTCCTCGACAGTGCACGTTCGAAGGCTGCGGGAAACGCTTTTCACTGGACTTCAATTTGCGCACACACGTGCGAATCCATACCGGGGACAGGCCCTATGTGTGCCCCTTCGACGGCTGTAATAAGAAGTTTGCTCAGTCAACTAACCTGAAATCTCACATCTTAACACATGCTAAGGCCAAAAACAACCAGTGAGAGGAAGATGGAGAAGACCCTTCTCGACCCCGGGGAGCATCTTCCAGGAGTGTGATTGGGAATAAATAGGCCTCTCCTTTGTATATTGTTTCTAGGAAAGAATTTTAAAAATGAATCCTACACACCTAAGGGACATGTTTTGATAAAGTAGTAAAAATTAAAAAAAAAAACTTTAATAAGATGACATTGCTAAGATGCTCTATCTTGCTCTGTAATCTCGTTTCAAAAACACGGTGTTTTTGTAAAGTGTGGTCCCAGCAGGAGGACAATTCATGAACTTCGCATCAAAAGACAATTCTTTATACAACAGTGCTAAAAATGGGACTTCTTTTCACATTCTTATAAATATGGAGCTCACCTGTTGCTTACAATTTTTTTAATTTTGTATTTTCCAAGTGTGCATATTGTACACTTTTTGGGGATATGCTTAGTAATGCTATGTGTGATTTTTCTGGAGGTTGATAACTTTGCTTGCAGTAGATTTTCTTTAAAAGAATGGGCAGTTACATGCATACTTCAAAAGTATTTTCCTGTAAAAAAAAAAGTTATATAGGTTTTGTTTGCTATCTTAATTTTGGTTGTATTCTTTGATGTTAACACATTTTGTATAATTGTATCGTATAGCTGTATTGAATCATGTAGTATCAAATATTAGATGTGATTTAATAGTGTTAATCAATTTAAACCCATTTTAGTCACTTTTTTTTTTTCCGAAAAATACTGCCAGATGCTGATGTTCAGTGTAATTTCTTTGCCTGTTCAGTTACAGAAAGTGGTGCTCAGTTGTAGAATGTATTGTACCTTTTACCACCTGATGTGTACACCCCATGTGACAGAAAAGGGCAACAATAAAACAGCAGTCCTACAGAAAGAATACGGCAGAAAAAGATCTGTAAGCACAGTCTGATTTCCTTTTGTTGTCCAGAATAATTACAATTCTCGAGCCTCCCAGAAATTGGAAGCTAAATAAAGCAACTCAAGTTTCCTTTATTTTGCACTCAACTACAGTGACTTGTGATTGCAACGGTGCATAGATGTTTCAGGACTTCCTACGCGTGCTGAATTCTGGGAGAGAGTAGGTGACAGGCATCCCGAGTTAAGGAACTACCTCAGAGTACCCCAAACCGGGCCCGTTGGTGATAGGATTTTGATGTTAGCTCCCCCCCCCCCCCCCCAGCAAAAGTGTGACTGGAGCAGTTGTGCCCCGGCCTGTGTGTGTGCTCTCAAGGTAAGCTGTCACCTGGACGGGGCGCGAGCAGAGGGGAGACCCGAGGGCACTTGCCGGCGCGGGCTGCCTTCACGGCGGCCCCAGCGGGTCCTTGGCTGGCCTGACGGGAAGCGCTTAGGGTTCTCCTTGGCTGTTGGTCGGAGAGCCTTGCTGGCCCACGTGGCAGCCGCGTGCCCGTGGCTTCGTTTTCCGGCTTCTCCCCGGATACCGAGCGCAGACCGGCAGGGTGATTCGATGATGAAGAATACTGTACTCAGTGAGTACTTTACCTCTCACATTGTGACCTCCTAAGTGTTCGACTACAATTTTTGCATTTTACTTAGAGTCCAATATCACACTTGTGAGACTATTTTATAAACTGCCATGATACAGCAAAAATGCCATTTATTCAGAGCGCAGACAGCCGTGTGTGTGCTGCGTGCTTGGCCCTGCGGGGCTGGTGACGAGCCAGCTACCGTCTGAGGTTTGTGTCCCACGTGGCCAGGACACCGTCGGGTCAAAAGCACAGCCCTGTCCCTCTCAGCTTCTCCATCGGTCCCGTACAGGAGGATTGGCGACCTAATAACAGGGACCCTGTGGCTCTCCGGAATTTTGAAGTGCCTTCTGAGTCCTAAATGACAAATTTAACTTGAGACACTTACTTGTTCAGAATCTGGTATCCATTGGGTAGTTTGATGGAACTGAGTTAATCCGAAGACCCCAGCTGTTCTCGGGATAAGCCCGGCTTTGCTGTATCTGGCAGGCAGGAGAGAGGTAAGCCGGTGGCGGGGCCCATCGAAGCTGCGTGCCCCAGCGCCATTGCGTGCCTCTCTGACTAGACCTGGGGCGGAGGCCCTACCTCCCCGCCCCACCAGGTGAGCAGTCTCTGGGTGCTGGCCGCCTTAGGAGGCCGGGGCCGCGCCACCCTCGCCCAGCACCGCCACACGGGAGCCCGGGCCTGGCGCCGTCCCCGGGACTTGTGCCGTGGGGTGGTGTCGCCAGCAGCCCCCGCAGAGCCACACCGTGAGCTAGAGAAGCCAGGCTCCCGTGTGGAGCGACCCCCCCCCCCGTGCCTTGATCCCTTGGGGGATGCCTTGGTCATCTGCCCCCTCTGCCCCCTCTGCCCCCTCTGTCTCTGAGGGGAACAGCTATCGCTCCCCAGGCCCCTTTGTCCGTGTGTCTTTCACGGCCTGCAGAGTTCATCTCTGACAGGAATTGAAGTGGGGGCTTGAAGGCGGTGGAATGTCCATGTTCCCGGTTGGCGGGCGCTCTCCATTCCCAGTAGTGTAGGAAGCTCCTCAGGGAGCGGCAGTGAAAGAGGAGCCGTTGTCCTCATTGGCTGTAACCGAAACCCGTCGTGCTTGTGGTTAGAATTTATAATTTTGCTGAAGATGTAATTTCCTGCAGTTTGAAGTGGTGTTCTAACAGTCCCTTGTCTTGAGGATTAACCTGATTTATAAGTGATACTGACAGACATATTTTCTTACATCCGAACTGAAATAAATGCATGTTTCTAGCATATGTAATATAAAAGCTCCAGAGGATAAGTTTACATTTAACAAGATGTTGTTTTCTATTTTTGGATTTCTTATTATTTTCCCCCCTTTTTTGGTAGTGGGGGTTTAGGGGGAAGCATAATATTTGTATAAAGAACTGTCACCCCAGAGTGACATTTATTTTCCAAGGTGACATTGAACTCACGCTGTTGGTTTCATATGGTGTTTGTGTGCTGTGCCTAGATTCAAGGCCTGAGGATTTGAGGAAAATCAAGATTTTTTCCTCCGTTTGGTTTTCATGTGCAGGTTCTTTTAAATGTCACTTACTTCGCTGAATTTGAGTCAAGCAAGGCCCTTTGACAGAGTATCTCAATGCCTGCCAGCGTTTCCAAGCGAAGTTCTAGATGGTTTCTTCACAGATAGAGGAGAGAGAGTCCCTTCCATTCAGCAAGAACCCAGAGACTGCGGGCTGCCTGAGGGGTCGCCGCAGTGCGGTGGGCACGGGGCCGGGGGGGGGCGGTCACTGCTGCCCCCGCCCTGCCCAGCAAAACCTGGCTATCCTCACGCACCTCGCAATTTATGTCCGTGGCACCGGAACACCTGGCCCCCTCCCACATTTTTGAGTTGGAAACCTGATGATTCTACCCCGCACTGCAGGCAGAGAGAATTGATGGCTTCTTGTCTGACTCCTCTGTGGCCTGGGATCAGCAGGGCTCAGGAAAGCCGTGTTGTGAATCTTGGATTCCTTAAGTTCCTTCTATTTTCTGGACATCTGACCACCAGCAAGAGCAAGGATCCCAAGAGGTCAGTATAGTGGGAGAGCAGAAGCTGTTCACAGGCGTCCCCTTCATGCCCTGGCCCTGCCCTGAGGCTTCCTCCTCAGCTGTTCTGCTGGCCCTTGGAAGCCAGAGGCCTGCCTGTCCCAGGATGGCCCCAGACCCCGGGCGCTTGTCTGACTTTGTAGCCCGTGTCCCGGCTCCCATTGGCATTAGTGGAAGTCTAGCAGGTCGTGGGCAGGTGCATGCCACCGGAACTCCAAGCTCTGCTTCCTTGCAGCTCCGGTCATGCACGCCATAGCCTGCACTTGGACCTTCACAGAAGGTCCTCGGCGCCTTCAGAATCCCTCTCGCCTGCCCAGACGCAGCTGAATGTCTGGCTAGGTCTCCTGCACCCTAACTTACTGGCCTTGGCCAACTTGGTTACTGCTCACGTTGTGCTCAGGTTCCCTGGTTGCATGAAGACGATGTGAGTGCAGGCCCTTTAGAGCCGCAGCATCGGGCTTCTAGAAGGAGGCCGGGCCCTCCACAAGTGGCGAAGTGGGGCTATCTGTGGCTGGAAGGCTGCCTGCATCCTCTCCAGGCCGGAGCGGTTAGCAGGGCTTTGGAGAGGATGTCTAAGCTGGAACCGTGTGGAGACGTGGGAGGGGTGGGTGGCGTACCGTTGACACACTTTCTCCGGTCCCCTTGTCAGAACCGGAAGGGAATGTTGAACGTGCACATGGGCATTAGTTTAGGTCAGCAGGCAAGTCGAGCTTACTGCAGTCCCCTGGCTCCCCATGTTTCTGACCAGCGTTCTGGGAGTCTGCAGAGGGGGTGTGTGTGGTAGTACCACGTTCATCTAAGTCACAGTGATTGATTTTCCACAAAGTGGCAAGTTTGATCAAATTGCTTTTCCTTCAAGACCCTCAGACGCCGGAAGAGACAGCATCGGGGTGTTGCAGGGAGGGGGGCGGTTGCTGTGCTGCTGTATTCTGTTTGCTGCTGTCTGGGGGCCGCACAACGTCTGCATACGGAGTGGAGGGGAAAGGGCATCAGTACCAAACAGAATAACCTTTTTTCTACGACATCCATACTTGTTACGAGGCTCTGTTATCTACAGATGGTGATTGGTCAAGCCGTTTTCACAGAACAGTTCTCTGTTTTTTTTCACTTCCTGGTAACTTCTGTAGGCCCTGACTCAAGGACTTAGCATTGTGTCTCATGTACATCTTTTCTTAAATGTTCTTTGCCATTTCTGAAATTGTCGTCCTTGGTTTTTTCCTTAGCTCATAGGTCATAGATGCAGAAATATTATAGTATTTAAGGCATCCGCATCAAGCATCAGATGGCTTTGCATCCAGAAAAACATTTAACGATAACTCCGTTTGAAGCACCACGCATGTGTAACATGGCTCTATAAAATATAATAAACGCATAATGTTGTTAAGCTTTTTAATGCCTGTGGTTCTTGTTTGTCCCTCAGTCCTCCACGCCGCCTCTTGCGGAGTCTGGTTACACAGTCAGCCGGGCCTGGGGCAGCTCCTCGTGGGTTCCCTTCTGGCACAGCAACGGAAACGCGCAGGACTCCACTCACACCAGCCAGAAATGCTTCCTTCACCTCTCAGCTGCAAGGTGGGCTAGCAGGCCAGAGTTTTAGTGAGGACCTCACCCACTTTCCGGAAGGCAGAGCCAAAAGAAATGCCCATGTGTTGGGGCCCACGGACCCCCAGTGTTCGTTCTGTGAACTCCGGTGCCAGAAAGAACTTACTAATGGGGACAGACTTAAACTGGATGAACTGTACCGAGAGCTAGTTAGGATTTGGCCAAAAGCAAAATGCAGAGAGGGGTCTTGCTCTCCCTTGGCTGGGCCCTGGTGTCCGAGGTATCGCACTGGGAGGTTTAGTCTTTTTTTTTTTTTTTTTTTAAAGATTTATTTATTTCAGAGAGAGAGAATGAGATAGAGCATGAGAGGGGGGAGGGTCAGAGGGAGAAGCAGACTCCCCGCCGAGCAGGGAGCCCGATGCGGGACTCGATCCTGGGACCCCAGGATCATGACCTGAGCCGAAGGCAGTCACTTAACTAACTGAGCCACCCAGGCGCCCTGGGAGGTTTAGTCTTAACTCCTTAATTCGTGTTCTTTTTGCCAATGACAGAGGGGCTGCTGGCAATGCTGCGGCAGGTCCCAGGCCCATGTAAGGCCCAGGACTGCTGAGTGAAGGCTCAAGGGAGAGCTGAGCTGAGGGGTGGCCGCGGTGAAAAGTCGTGTGTGCATCTTCAGATTTTAGATCGGGAGGAACCGGAGATCATCGAGGGTCCTGGACTTGCTTTTGTGGGCGCCCCCAGATAACACTGAAGCCAGTGTCCCTCCTTTGCTCTCCAGCTGCCTGCGGCAACCGATTGCGAACCTCCTGTGCCCAGGACCATGCTAGGCATTGCGAGCCGCGGGTGCATGTAGTCCTCCAAGCTGCTGCTAGGAGGGCGAGCTCTGTAGCACCGGCCCCTCCGGCCCCTTACAGAGAAGCCCGGTCCCTGTTTCTGGAGCCGGACTGCCCTCCCCCACCCCGAGTCTTAGAACAGTGCATGGCTGGCCTTGGAAGCTGGCTCCCGGGGCTGCCCACGGCCAGTGGGCCTCAACCCCTTGTTCTGGCCCCAGCTGCTCCCCTCCAGCTTCCTGCGGTCACTGCTGTGACAGTCTCCTAGCTGGCTCGCTCACCGCCCCACCTGAACCCTGCAGAATAAAATCCAAAGCGTTCACCTACCGGCAAAGCTAAGCCCCAGCCCTGACCCACTTCAGCCTCTCCTACCTCTCCTCACCTTCCCCTTGCACGTTTTCATTCCCAAGCCTTCCCCTGTCCTTCAACTCCCGGGTTGGCTCGTTGGTTCAGGGCGAATTGTGTGTCGGGCTGTGTTTTTCGGTGCTAAGGGAACTTGCATTACACCTGGCAGGGCGGGCCCCGGGGACGCTTGCGCCTAGCTGCGGGTGACCTGGCTCGAGACCCCGTGAGTCTCCAGCCCCGGCGAGGGCTCCAGCCTGGCCTCCCACGCCTCGCCGTGACAAAGTCCTCGCCTCGGCCCTGCCGTCCCGGGGCCGCGCGGGGCCTGAGGGCTCCGCGGTTGTGCGGCTCCAGCCCCGGCCCCGCCCGCAGCGGCGGGTGCGCCTCCACCTCCGGCCGCGGGGGGCGCTGCGCCCGGCCGCTCTCGCGCCGCGCGGGGGGGGGGCAGGTGCGCGTGCGCGCGGTCGGCCGCCGGGACCCCCGGAAAGCCGGCCCTTTTGGGGACGCCGGGCGACTTCCGGAGCCCGCTGGGGCGGGGACGCTGAGGGGCCCCTCTAGCGCGGCCTCGCCTGCCGCTGAGCTTGCCGGGGGCCGGAGCACGGCTGGTGGGAGGGGCGCAGACCCGCGTGCGGATGACCTTGGGTCCCAGGGGCTTCATCCTCCCCCGCACGGGATGGGAGGCTTGTTTCCTAGTGAGGCGTGGGAGGGTAGCCCGGGCCGCGAGAGTCCTGCTGCCAGCCAGCGGCCGCCGGGAGAGGCCGGAGGGCAGGGGAGCCATTCCAGGAGGGCTCCGGGTGCACCCCCAGACCGCGGAGGGGGTGGCTCCCCCGGAGGTGGGGCAGGGCGAACACAGGTCCCCCGTGGCCGACCACCCCTGTCCTGGGTGAAGTGGGAGAGGAGCGGCCCAGGCCAGGGGGCTTCGGTGTGGTGGTTTGGGAGGAAGGGGCGGGAAGCCCTCCACCCCCCCGTACCGCAGGCGGCGGCGGGCCAGGTTCCCCCGCAACAGACCTCTTCCACTCGCGTCTCACCTGCTCCTCCACACGCCGCGCTGCCGCTGTCACCCGGTTCTAATGCCCGGTCACTGGCCCCCACCCATCAGTCCCCAGGGGTGGTCCATCTCCATCTGGCCCGGCTTTTCTTGGCCTCCTTATGGTGACCCCAGCCTGCCACTGCCATAGGGGCTCCCAAACCTTGTCTTCACTGACACCTGCCCACTCAAGTCTCTGTCCTGGGGTCCTGCTTTCTGCCCCTCCTGCCTCCCCAGGGTCTCACCGCAGCCAACCTGGGCGTCCCCAGCCTAAGAGGTCTTCACCACCCTCCGCTCCAAGCCCCATGGCCTGGCTTCACTCCCTCCTACATTCTCGCCTTCCCTTGCCCCTCTGACTCTCCTGGCAGAACCCCACCTGGCCCTGTACCCCGCAGCCTCTGCCCTCATGCACCCCCCCCACTCACGCATTCATTCAACACGTTCTTCACACCCGGAGGCCCAGCGAGTCCCCCCATGTCTGCTCCCTGTCCTGTGTCCCCATTGTAGTGAATGTTCCCACCATCCATGGGGACGTTCCATCCGGAATTCCCAAGGGGCCTGTCCTGGTGGCCTCCCCCCTGACCGTACACTCAGGTATTAGTCCTGCTCACTTTGCTGCCCAAACCTGCCTGGATGCCCCCGGGGAGGCTTTCAGGGTCTGCTCACCAGGCCAGGGAGCCTGCCACCCTTGAGAGCCACACAGTGGTGACACACACAGGGAGGGAGCTCAGGGGATAAGACCTAGCTTGGCACTGCAGACATTTCCTGCCAGGCTTCCCATTTGGCAGCACGTACTCCTTCCCGGAAACTTTATGGAAGCACCATGGCCTTGCCCTCGGGGGGATTCCTTGGAGGAAGACTGATCATCACAGCCTGAGTGATGTCAGCTAGCCCCAGGACAGTGTGGCCAGGGTGGGAGCCAGTGTCCCCCGCAAGCTGGGCTCCCAGCAGCCACTGCCCCTTCTCCGGTGTGCCCAGGACACAGTGGACACCAGCACCAGCCTCCGCCCCCCCCCGCCCCAGGGTGGGTGGGTGCCAGGAGGTCAGCGTAGGGGGCCACTGCAGAAAGGGAGTGGAGACCAAGGAGCACCCAGGCTGGGTCCCGAGCCTGTCCAAGTTTCCTGCCCCTCTAGTGCCTGAACTGTCACTCCAGGCTGTCGTCCCCTGCAGCCACAGAACTTGGCGAGCAGACCACAGGAGTCGAGGGGGCCAGCCCAGGTTGATGCGGTGGCTCAGAGGGGCCCGCCCTGGGACGAGGGGGCTCTTGATTTATGAGTGCCGCTGAATAGCCCCGGTGAAAACGGCCAGTGAGGAGAGGGGGGAGGGGGACGCCGCCGTAGCCATTCCTTGCACCTGGGGCCCAGAGGGAGAAAAAGGGAAAAAAGCAATCAGTGCCTGTGTGCGCACCAGAGGAGGTGGCCCACACTTCCTCACCACGCTGGCCTCCAGCACTGGAGAAATCTGGGGAGGACAGTCTCTGTTGACTCAGTTTCCCTCAAACTGCCACGGGGGCTTCATCACTGTTCCTTCCTGCGTGCTCCTGCCTGCCTGCGCTGGAGCCCTCCCTTCCCAGTCTTGAGATGCCCTTTGGTTCACACACACCCCCCGCCCCAGGCCTCCTCTTCCCACCCCTGTGGCCCACGTGCCTCATGGCCTCCTGTGGGGTCTCTAAGGCATGAGCCAGAGCCTATCACTGCCCCAGGGAAAACCAGCAAACTCCTGGCTGTGGCCATGATGCATGGCAGAGAACCCAAGGAAGGAGCAGACCAGGCTGGCCCAGGGGTCCACCAAGGCTGCTTCCTCCTCCGCTGTCCCTGCGGGCATCCCAGCCCCATTTCCTTGGGTCAGAAGTCACGGGATGTGCCATGGTGCATTTGTCCCTCTTAAAACCTTCCTCAGAAGCTCCAGCCACTGCTTTCACTGACCAGATCTGGGACACGTGGCCACCTCCAGCTGCAAGGGAATCTGGAAGGGTATTTTCATCCAGACACGCTGAAACCCAGAACATATTGGGTTCCATTAGAAAAGGGCAGGGTGGCTATTAGGTAGGCACTTAGGAGGCTCAGCACTGCTATGTGACTTGGCCTGGTGGCCCGCTCCAACCCCAGGGCCCCTGCAGCGAGCCGTGCTGCCCTTCCCACTGCCCTCCACCCATGGACTCGGCTCCATCTGATCCCTTGGCTCCAGCCCCACTGTCCCCTCCATGGCCTGGTGGGCTGCTGCCCCACTGAGACTCCGATATCTCCGAGAGGACTGTCCCGAGCCTAGAGGGGTAAATAACGTAAGGAGCGCTTATCTGCTGAGATGCCACGCAGCTATTAAAAAAACGTGGCCAACTGGAACACACTCATCAGGGAGAGGTCTCTGTTGTGAGTTGAATTGTGTCCCCCAAAAAGATAGGATGGAGTCCTCAGCCCAGGTACAGGGCCTTTGCAGATGTTATTAGTCAAACTGGGGTCATCCTGGAGGAGGCTGGGCCCATCTGCCAGTGACAGTGTCCTGATAAACAGACGAGGAGACAGAGATGCCCCAGACAGAGATGCCCCGGGGGGCGGCCAAGTGGGGATGGAGGGGCAGACTGGGGCAGGATGTCTACCAGCTGAGGGTCGCCGGCCACTGCCAGGTGCTGGGAGAGGCAGGGAAGGATGCTCCCTGGGCAGCCTCAGAAGGAGCACCGCGGCTGCCCCGGGATCCCGGGATCCCGGCCTCCCGGCCTCAGACCTTCAACAGAATTAACGTCAGTTTGGGCCACCTGGCGTGTGGGATTTGGTCATGGCGGCCCAGGGGAACTCCTGCAAGTTCACTGTCAAGTCAGCGCCCGGGTGGGCATGTTCACCTCTGGGAGCTCTACTTAGACCTCCCTCCTCTGGGAGGCTGTTCCTGGCCTCAGCGAGTGTTCCCTCTGTGCCCTGACCACACCTCTCCGTACCCCCGAGAGCTAACAGCACACACCGCCTGGCCTGCCCACGTGGAGGATGAGCAGGGCCCAGGCCTCTCACTGCTGGGAAACCGCAGACATCTGAGGAGAATTTGCTGAACGGCTGACACTTCATCCAGCACGTTTGTGAGCATGCGCACCTAGTCCTCATGCCTATGTCAGCCCCATTTTGCAGATGAGGAAACTGAGGGTCTGGACGGACACTGGAGCGTGCCCTGGTCATGCACCTCGGGCTGCCATCAGGGCCCGAGAGCAAAGACCACCAAGCCGGGCCCCTCTGACCCCAGGGAGGGGGTGGGGAATGGATACAAACAAGGCCACACTCTTAAGAAAACAAAGAATGTTTTATTCCTTCAGCGGTTTCTATACAACAATGACACCACGAGAATAGGGTGGGAGTCTTGTCTTCCTTGACCCGAGTCAGCCTCCTGGGAGAGCATATCACATTGCCCAAGAGGCTGAGCCCCGCTCAGGGCAAAGGAGGCCACAGTCATCTCCAACTTGTGCAAAACCATCTGCCTCCCTGTGCAAATGCACGGCCACGCTGTACTGTGTCCACGAACAGGCCCTTCCTCCAGGGCCTCATGGGAACACCAAGCAGGAGGAGACTCCCTGGGAGAGACATTATTTGCTGGGGCGTGGGGATCCTCCTGTACCGATCTCCTTGATGACTCCTCTGCATGGCTGAGGGAACCCTGGCCAGCGGCCAGAGCCCCACACAGTGACTGACCCATGTCCCCATTTTACAGACAGGCAGGCTGAGGACCAGAGGGTGACAAGCCTTCCCCTCCCACGGCTGCACTTAATCATTGAGCTCCCCTCCCACTGACTGGCCCGTGCCTGGTCCCCCAGCCCAGCCCCTAGGCTCATATGGAGCTGCCAGCTGGTCCCAAGCCTCTTAGCGGGTCTGTGGGAGTGGCGGCAGCCGGGACATTCTCAGCTGTGCCACATGGAGAAGCTGGGGTGCATCACAGCAGAGTATTATGTCCTGGGACACCAGGAGGCACCCGGAGCTGCCTCTCCGTCCCTGATACAGAGACCGGACAGGTGGCCGAGAAGTGCCCCCTGCAAGGTGGCCGATTGGAGGTTAGCTGCTGGGTGGCCCATCGGTGAGTCGTCAAAGGCCCCACGGCGGTGGCGGCCCGGATCCCGGGAAAGGGCTGGAGCGTCGGCGGGCTTTCCGGAGACCCCAAGTGACAGCGCCAGGCTCGGCGCGGGGGGCGCTACACGCCGTCACCTCGGAGCTCGGCGACTGGACGGTGCGGGTAGGAGGCTCCCTATCTCCCGGCCGAGGGCCCCGCGGACGTCAAGCCTGCGGCCAAGGGCCCCCCCAGCCGGTGCGTGGAAGGCAGCCCAGGCCCGCCGGCGTCCGCAGCCCGCGGCGCCCGGGCGCCGGCCTCACAGGCTGGAGGGCTGGGCCAGGCTGGGCCCCGACGCGGCGGCGGGCACGGCCTCGCCGTCGGGCCGGGCCTCGGGGCCGCGCGCGTACGTGAGCACCACGGTGACGGTGGCGAAGGTGGCGGCGTTGACGGGGAAGGCGCGCAGCAGCGTGGAGGCCAGCCCGCGCGTGAACACGCGCCAGCCCTCGGCGCGGTAGCTCTGGCGCACGCAGTCCACGAAGCCGCCGTAGCGCGGGGCGCCCCGCAGCCCGTCGGCCTGCAGCCGCGACTTGACCACGTCCACGGGGTAGGTGGACAGCCAGGACAGGATGCCCGACGTGCCGCCCGCCAGCAGCAGCTTGGGCACGAGCAGCCGGTCGCCGGGCTCGCAGCCGAGCGCGCGCGTCAGCACGTCGTAGGACAGGAAGTAGACGCCGAAGCTGGGCGTCTCGCGCAGCAGCGTGGACGTCATGCCCCGGTTGACGCCGCGCAGGCCCTCGCGCCGGTAGATCTGCGCCAGGCAGTCCAGCGAGCCGCGGTAGGTGCGCGCCGGCCCCGCGGCCTGCAGCTGCAGCCGCGTCTTGGCCAGCTCCATGGGGCAGCAGATGACGCACTGGATGGCGCCCGCCGCCGCGCCGGCCAGGAACTGGTTCAGCGGCGTGTCGCGGCCCAGCGCCCGCAGGGTGTTGCCCTGCACGCCGAACACCAGCGCGTTGATGAAGGTGAGCCCCATGAGGGGCGAGCCCAGGCCCTTGTACAGGCCCAGCACCTGCGGGGGCGCACAGACACGCGTCACGCGCGCTCCTGCTCCTGCTCGGGCCGCCCCGCCCGCCTCCCCGGGAGCCCGCGTGCAGGGGCTGCTGAGCCCCCCAGCCACCCCGCGTGTTCAAGGGGACCAAGCCGAATTCTGCTAGAACCCACGTCCTCGAGGTCCGAGGCCTGGGCATTCGCACCTTCCCATTTCCCAAGTCCCCATTTGCCCATAGTCCGCGGGGCCGGGGGGCAGGGGGGGTGCGTCTTTTCCAACTCTGCCGTCTGGGGCTCAAAGCATTCCAGAAGATGGTTCCCCACCGCCACCCCCAGGCCCAGGCCACTCACACTCTCCTGCTTGATGATTGACTGGAAGCAGTGCAAGGTCCCTCGGTACTGAGGCTTCTCCAGGCTCTGGACCTGAAGCCGCACCTGCAAGGACAGGGCCCAGTGAACGGTGGGCGAGCCAAGCCAGAGCTCCCAGCTCTCTCGGCCCAGCACTCAGGTCAGCCCGCGGAGGCTCTCTGGGGGGAGGCCCAAGGCTGGATGCTGGAGGCAAGGAGCCAAGTACGTTTCTGTGGCCTTTGGAATTCTGGGATGGGGCAGGGCCGGGTGTCCATGCCTCTTCAGGGGAGGGGATCAGTGGGCAAAGAGCCACAGAGACGGCCAGCTGCATAGGGGGGAGAGGGTCCCTGAGATCTCAGACAAGTAGAGGCCAAGCCTCTGGTTGCATTACGTCTGCATGACGTGCAGACAGTGGGGCCGAAGCACTTTCCCAGACCTCCCCACTGTCCTGGTGGCAAACTGTGGCCGATGCCAGAGGGGCTCCCCACCTATTCCCATCACCCAGCTCCCCTCAGGGGCTGACAGTGCCACAATGGGTGTTAAAAGCACTGAGCCTTGGACTCTGAGGGACCCCTAATTTCTGCCAGTAGCCCCTTGTGGGGACAGTGGTCGTGAGTTAACAAAGCAGTGACAGGAGAGCAGCTGATAGCCTCCTCGATGACCACGTCCCCACCTTCGGGACCTGGGGGCTCACGCCCAGCTGCCCTTGGCCCCCCATAGTCCAGAACCACTTAATGTGAAAGTATTCTTGGTTGACGGAGAGCTTATCTCTGGGCTTGATACGCAGGCCCCAGTGTGGAGTGGGAGCACATTTCCCGAACTCAGAATCCAGGTCATGGGGGTGGGGGGTGAGCCAGGTTAAGTCCTGTTCTCAGGAGCTGACTCAGAAATCACTGTACCACAGCCAGGGCCACAGCACGAACACCCCTCTGTGGCCGGCAGTACCGGAGGGCCTACCCCTGGAATCACCAGCTGAGGTGGGTGTAGTTACCCCTTCAGAGGTGGGAACACTGAGGCTCAGAGATGTTTTGCAACTCGGCCAAGGCTGTCTGTCCACTCCAGCAACGGGAGTGGCTCGGCTGCGGGGGGGGGGGGGGGGGGGGGGGGGGGGAAGAGCCTCCCGGTGGGTCTTCTCTTGACAAACGCACTTACAAAAGAATGTGTTCTGAGAACACAAAAGCACCATCTCTGCACACGAGGACCTCTGCAGTTGGTGGCCACTGCTCTGAGAAGCGGCTGACAAGCAAGTGCACCCTGCAGTGGACCACCCCAGGGCCCCTTCCCACCCTGGCGGCCTGGCTGGGCCACGGCCTGGTGGGGGAGGGGTGGATTTTCAGTGGAGAAAAGCAAAAGCGCTTGGGCAACATATTAATAACATATTAACACCTTAACACTTAATAACGTATTAACACCTTGAGCTCTGCTCAGGTTGTTTTTGGGATGTGAGGTTTTTTACTTCCCTTCCGTGTTATGGGGTCTCTGGTGGGACATTTCTCTTTTTCATGCAGCCACTGAATGGGCCCTGTGAGCAGAAATAACAGGAAGCAGGGCCAGGCGGGCCCTGCTTGGGTGGGATTTTCGGACACACGTGGATGGCAGCTTGAAGTCTCTGCAGGTTGAACACGCTCTTGCCCAGGCTCAGGCCAGCTTGGGTCCCACAGGGAGCACGGAGGCCCCTCTCCCCTTTGTCTCTGACCCCTGGACCTGGGCTGAGCACTCGCTGGCTGGGAGTTTGGGGGACCAGGTTTGGGGGTGAAATGGGGCCCAAGTCTTGTAATCTCTAGAGTTGAGGTTAACATCCTGTTTGAGGATTCGTGGGCCCGCCCCTGGAAAAGTGGTTGTTCGCACACATGCCCAAAAGGCTTCCAGCTCTCCACCGGGCTGAGAGACGCCCAACGTGAAGACCCTCTGATCCAGAGGGGGCTGATTTTTCTCCACCAGCCCCACCTGAATCCCCGCCCCAGGACCTGTGCCGGGCCCAAGCTCACCTCAGGCCCTCCCTGTCTCCTGCTAGTCAGGGAGGGAACTGTGTGGGGTGGGGAAGGGGAGGGGTGTGGCGGGGTGCGGTTCAGGCCCAGGGTCTGGTTCAGCGAGGACAGAGAAGGGTCGGGTTCCCCTGGTCTGTACTTACTAGCGCTCTCCAGGGTGAGGCTTACGCTCATTTACAACAAAGTTACACTTTTGCTATGGGTGGAGACAGCCCCTAGCTCAGAAAGTAAAGGCGGTTAAAGCAACATAAAATATCAACATCACATCCAGGCACGGAGCCCCCAGGGCCCAGCCCCCGACCTCCCCATCCCCTCCCCTGCCCTGGGATGGCCACTCCCCGGTGAAAGCGGTTTTAGACCCACTGTCCCTGATTACTGTCATGTCCCGGGCAGTAGAAGGGAGCAGGGCTGCTAGGAGGACTGGGGGGTTTCTGGGGGGCGGACCTTGTTCTGCTCTCCCCAGGCTTGTGCTTCAGTAGGATGATTTGTAGATTCATATGCTTGGCATGTGTGTACTTTTCTACATGGTTACATTTCAGTTAAAACAACAACAGAGCTACTGAAGTAAATCCCACTTTTGCCAAACACAAGGAATATATCCGGGTGAGGGTTGGGGAAGAGATCTATGAAGGACTGTTTTTTTTTTTTTCCTTTTTGGTTTATATGTCTCTATAATGGTTAAAAATGTCTTTACAACCTACATTACTTTTGTAATAGAAAGCCAACCAAATAACTGTGTGTGTACCTGATGATTGAAACACATTTTGAAAAAGTATCACACGCCCATGGCAGGCACGATGGCAGTGGGGGCAGATCCTGAAGGAATGTACAGAATGGGAAAACCGGTTTGTCAGTATAAGGAAATAAGGTGCTCTTCTACCTTTCCCAGTTTTCTTTTTAATGAGAATTGTTTAACTTTTATACTGGAAAAGAGCCAGTAAAAAATAAGGCCATTGGTGTGGGGGGGCACCTGGGTGGCTCAGTTGATTAAGCATCTGTCTTGGCTCAGGTTGTGATCTCAGGGTCCTGGGATCGAGCCCCGCATCGGGCTCCCTGCTCAGCAGGGAATCTGATTGTCCCTCTGCCTCTCCCTACTCCCCCCTGCTTGTCCTCTCTCTGTCAAATAAATAAATAAAATCTTAAAAAATAAGGCCATTGGTGACACAGCATTAAATTAAACCAAAGGCACGTGTTCCTTGATCAGCACAATATAATAGTGTGTGAGCCCGTAACTAGGACGAGAGGGGTCACGAGTTGAGTGACAGAGGGGATTACTGGGGGCGGGTTTTTTTCCTATCCATAAGAAGCTTGGTTTTTTTTTTTTTTAAAGATTTTATTTATTTATTTGAGAGAGAGAGAATGAGAGAGAGCACATGAGAGTGGGGAGGGTCAGAGGGAGAAGCAGACTCCCCGCCGAGCAGGGAGCCTGATGCGGGACTCGATCTAGGGACTCCACGATCATGACCTGAGCCGAAGGCAGTCGCTTAACCAACTGAGCCACCCAGGCGCCCAAGAAGCTTGGTTTTTAAAGTCAGGTTTGCCCAGATGTGATTGATGCAGGTGGGCCGCAGTGACCAAAAAAAGCCACCAATGGATTTCTTCAAAGACCACCCTCCAGGGGCGAGGTAAAGGGGATCTAAGGGGCAGGAGCCCTGTGGGGTGGAGAGGCTCCTGGTCCCCAATCACTGCCGGGGGTGCTGGTCGTGGCCCAGGAGCTCAAAGGGGGCCAGAAACCCCAGGACAGAGTCCTCCCCAGCCTGGGGGCACTGAGGAGGGGGCCCAGTGGGAGCGGGGCTAGCTGAGGGGGGCTTGGCCATGCCCAGGCCGAGTCATGGCTCAGAGAGGTGTGGCCCCTGCAACATTGGGCTGAGGAAGCGAATCCAGAGTCACTTCGTGGCCGGATACAGAGGCATTTACAACATGTGACTGCAAGATATAAACCCAGCAGGGTGCGGACAGTGCCAGGCTCTCCCGGGCTGCTCTGGCCTGTGGGCAGGCTTCACGGGGCGGCCAGCTGGGCAGCGCTCAGGCAGCTGTGAGGACAGGCAGGCTGTGTAGGGACCCGGGCTGCTGTGTGGCAAGAAAGCCTGGTCCTTCCACCTTCTCCTTAAATTGCAAACGATTGGATAGAAGATCTGTGCTCTGCAGAACTAGCATTTCCTGCAACCCAAACTTGACTGTTGAGCACCCGGCACAAGGGCCTCTGTAATCTTTTTTTTTAAGATTTTATTTATTTATCTGACAGAGAGAGACACAATGAGAGGGAACACAAGAAGGGGGAGCGGGAGAGGGAGAAGCAGGCCTCCCGCCGAGCAGGGAGCCTGATGCGGGGCTTGATCCCAGGACCCTGGGATCATGACCTGAGCTGAAGGCAAGACGCTTAACAACTGAGCCTCTGTAATCTTGCCCAATGCCTCACTTGGCAGATGAGATCCCTGGGCCCCAAGGTAAAGCAGCTGGCCCAAGGTCACACAGCAGATGGGCTCGCGGGGGCCTGGACCTGCACATAGCCTCGGGCAGAACTTGTTCTGGTCAGAGCCAAAACATCAAGCTAGGCCCTCATGCCTGCGCTGGAGGCAACCTCAGCCCTGAGGTCCCGAGGCCTTTTCTTGCCCAAGGACCACCTGACTGCCACTGAAAAGAGAGGGGACAGGAGGTGACCTCAAACCCAGCTAGGGCTGACATCCTTGCCTTCGCTGTCCCCAGGAGGCACTGCCAAGTTTAGTGTTTACAGTGGGTCACAGGGTCTGGCCTGGTGCCCTGCTGCTTACGGCTTGCCCTGATTCCCGGGGGAAGCCTGCAAGGGAAAGTCCAGACTTGGCTGGTTTCAGGACCTAAAACCCCAACAACAGGGAGAAAATCCTATTTGGGAATTTCCAGCTAGAAAACATGGATTTCCTTTGTTTCCACTGTGAGCCTCTGAGCACCTGGATCTGGACAGTTTATCGAGGAGGAGCTGCGGACTGAGTGCCCGCCCCAGGGCCCCACACTGGAGCCACGAACTCCTTGCACGTGCACACCAGCCCTTGGGCACCCATCGCTCAGTTTCGTGCCAGTGGGGATTACCACTTGGTGAAGATCATGTTCATGGGAAATACTGACAGGTTCTGGTTTTTCTGTCTTTCTGTATTTTCTCTCTGAACTGCACTTTCTTTCAAGAAGATGTCTGGGGGGCTTCTGCATCAGAACAGTGAGCAGTCCCCGTTCTGGGCAAGGGGAAGCCTGCCCTTCAGCCTCTCAGTCTCAGGGGCCACCACCATGGACCTCCAAGTTCAGCCCTGAGCTGGGAGATGTAAGGCCAGACCCAGAAGGAAAGTGGACACACAGCCGTCCACCTGGGTGTCACAGAACCCTAAGTCTACCTTTATTCCAGAACCTATGGGAAGACCTCACAGGCGTTCCTAAGGTGGTCACTGGAAAGGGGCCTCTGGCCACCCCAGCCCTGTAGGCCTCGGTGCAACGTCTGCGCCTCCACAAAGACCTGAGAGTAAAACTGTGACAAGACACTCACCTTGACCGTGTCAAATGGGTGTCCCACGAGCACGCCTGCCACACCTGGAGGAAAAAAGGAGGACCGTCACCCAGATGCCTCAGAAAGCTGCAGTGTGGGGGGCGTCCGGCTAGGAGGACCAACACGGGAGCTGCTGGATGGGAACAGAGAACGTTTACCAGGCGCCCTGTGAGCTCTTTTGTCCTCAGGTCTGCACGAGCAGTAGGGTAAGAGGGTGACATCCCTGAGGATGAGCCAGGATCTGTCCCACTCAAAGCTGGTGTCTCTCTCTCCCCTCCTGCTCACACACTTGACAACAGAAGTTGTCTCCTCCCACCACCCGCCCCGTGCAAACACCTCCAGGCACGGCAGGGGGGCCCAGGGGTTTTGGACTTGGGGCCAGACGGTCACCCAGATTTGAATTTGCCCTCTGCCACTCACCGGCTGGCCAAGCTCCTGAGGAACTCAAGGTCTGCAGCTCACTCCCCTCACCTGTACTCTGTGTGAGCATCCGCTCTGCCAAGCCCCTCCCCCTGCGTGCTGACCCAGGGCCGGAGGCATCGAGGCATCAGGTATTGCAGACACTGGCTGACCACTCCCTTCCCTGCAGGGGAGCCACCTGCAGCCCAGGGAGTCGGCTCTCCCGACTCTGTGATCATGGGCGATATGAATCAGTCCAGGCCCTGCCCAAACCCCAGGCCCACCTCGAAGGACAAAGGCTCACTCTCCAAATTGGCTCCTAAATACTTTTCAGAGTGCTGAGTGCTGTTCAGGTGTAAATATCACTGGGAATCAGGCACCTTGGTTCCCCATACACGGAAGGAGAAAGGGAGGCTCAGTGAGGGAGAGAAGCCCATGCACCAACTCCCATGCCTTCCTCCCTAGAATTCTGTGTGTGAATCTCTTAAAGTTCTCCTTTTACCACTCGGAGTATTTATAATTAAGACAGTTACTATTTGTTGAGTGACAAACAGTAACGTTTCTACTGGGGGTCACTGTTGTTAGTTTTGTATGTGACTAACTCTCCCTCTTATTTGTAAACAAAGGACTATTAGCCCATTTTACAGATGAGGAATGGGAGGCTGAGAGAATATGTCCATGTTGCGCAGCTAATAAGTTGGTGGGGTGAGGATTTGAACCTGGATCTTCTGGGCCTGGAGCCCCTTTGGGGCTGGATATCATGGTGGTGGGCACCCAGAGGTTAGTGGGGATTACTGTGCTGCCTCTTTATAACTCGCAGATCTTTTAAGGTGCCCTCTCCATCCTGTTCAGTACTTTGGGCCTTAGAATCCACTGTGTTTGGTACTAACTTTGCCAGTCCTGCTTTCTTTTTGGTTACGTGTGTCTGGTATCGCTTTGTGATGGTTAATTTTCAACCTGGTCCTACTACTTTGTTTTTGATGCTCCTGGAAATGAGCTACAGCTCGGCTAGGCTTTGGTCCCTGCTCCCATCTGAAGCTGTCTCTGATTTTGCCAAGACGGGACATCTGACCCAACTCCATCTTATTTTATGTGAATGAATTCTTTTACTCCTTTTCTTTTCTACATTTTTGCTGGTTCAGGCAAACTGCCATTTGTCCTCCTCCTGCTTGTTAATGTTTAAGTTCAGCTAAAGGTTACTTCTTGTTTCTAACACTTAGAATCATTATCTGTAGACACAGGATAAGAACCGTCGCCCCTCAAGGCTCTGTCTGCCCCCCCCCGCCGCTGTCCCTACCCCTCCCCAGTAAGAGCCACCCCAAGAAGTTTCCCCACCCCTGTAGCTTCCCCTTCTCTCCCTACCCTCCCACACCCAGAGACCCCGCGAAACTCATAGCTCTTCGCTCTCCTCACCTCTGCCCCCTTCTGGGGGTCTCTACTCTGATCAATTGCCATTTGGCGCCTTTCTGGACTATTTTTCTCGGAGGTAACATATAGGGCAATGGCCTCCGTATTCCTGCTCCTCTGCATAATGTATTTCGTTAACGCTGTCAGGGAACAAGGGTCCTGTGCTCTGGTGAGGCTCTCAGGCCCAGGCCAATATCCCAGAATCTCCTGGCTTTTGGTGCTACAGCTGAGAAATCTGTTGCCAGTGCATTTCTTCTCCTTGGTCAATAATTTATGCGTTCTATCAGGAAGCCTCTGAGATTTTATCTGTAGATTTCAGGAATGTCATCGAGATGCCAAGGGTGTGTCCTCTTGTTCTTCTTCTTTTTTTTTTTAAAGTAACCCTGCCTGGTACCACACCAGTGCTTTCACTCCAGAGACTCAGGCCTTTTTCTGATCAGAGAAAATTTCCACTCTTACGTATTCATCCTAATCATCGTCTCCAGACCTTTTTCTCCTTCTGGAACCCCTAACATTCACAGGAAGATGAAAAGACATCCCTAAGGCATCTTGTCCCTCGAGACTTCCATACCTGCGTCTCTGGTCTTTTGAGACACACTTTGTTTCTATCTTTTGCAATCCACCTTCTTTTTTATGTCGTGTTGTGAATTTTCTAAATTTGAACACCCTAGTTCTAGAATTTATTTTCTGGGACTGTGACTGATTCTCTGGGGTTTTGGAAACCTGACACTTGGCTGGGGTATGCTGTTTGGCCTTGCTTCTCTCTCCAGCTGTGGGCCAGTTGTGGGGTCCCCAAGAAGCACACACTGGAAATGCTAGAGGTTCCCTTCCTGTGGGTGACCCGTCCTGCCTCTGGTCCCAGACTTGCTCAGGTTCTGGCACCAGCCTTCATCAGCCTCCAGGATGGGAGCGGTGACCCCCTACCCCACAAGCCTCGGTTGGGAGGCCCCACCAAGGCCTCCAGTGGCAGCCATTTGCTTTCCTACTTTCCCCAGAGGCCCGGTTCAGGGCCCTCAGGGGAGGGGCTTCGGGCCTCACCTCGGACATCCCCATTCACAGGAACAGAGGGGGCCTTGGGGCCTGCCTCCATGAGGGCCTCCAGTCCCCCAAAGCCTTGTCCTTTTAACCTCAGTGACCTTGAGAGCCAGGAAGCCCTGCCAGACCAGGTCCCCAACAGGCCACTGAAGCAACACAAGTGGACCCTTTCTTCCACCTCCAAAGCCAGTGCCCACTGCCTTACACAAGCTGGATTCTTAGAGGCACCCTCATCCCATCATGGCCCTCCAGGGTAGGAGAGGGGGACCACTCTCCCCAGGCAGGGTTCCGGCCCCACCGTGGAGCTGCTCTCCACACCTCCTCCTATCCACGCCCAGCGCAGGGAGAACTCCACTCAGAGCACAGGGTGTCAGCGGCCTGAAGACCTGGGACGGACCCCCTAGTGGGGAGTGTGGGTAGGCCGCCTGAGCGCCTGGATGCTGTCAATCAAGGTGCCTGCCTCACCACCTAGGGCGAAATTGAACACGTGACCCGACACTCGGCCAATCAGAGGTGATGTACTGTTCTCTGTCCCAGGAATCTGCATCTCGAAGGCCCCCAGGCCACCAAAGAGAAGCACCGCCATCACCCTGCCCTGGGCCTACAGGCCTGGAGGAGCCCAAGACAAAGGAACTAGGCGGGGGCCTCTAGGGCTACCGGCGCATGGTTCCTAGACGGTCCCTCTGCATGGCCAGACATGCCAGGGACCCAGAAGGCAGGCCAGGGACACAATCAGGTCACTGTTCCACCAGTCCCTCCAATTCTCAGGACCAAGGTTTCTCCTGGGTCGAATAAGAGCATAAGGTCCCAGGGGAGGGGGAGCGGAGGCTGACGACCCTCACAAAGAATCTTTGTGGCAGCCACTTCCATCCTCATCCACCTGGGAGACTCAGGCCTCCACTCCCACAGCAGGGAGGTAGGTGCGCAAGACCTGCCCCAGGCTTGCACCTGGATCCGAGTAAGGCAGTGGGGGTGGGGGCTGTGGCCTATAGCTGGGTGTGGTACTGGACTCTTATCTCACCCCAACCCTGGAGCCTGGACGGGATCTCCTAGGTGGGCCTGGTAAGGATGGACAGAAGGCATTCCAGGAGCCAGAGCCTCGAGTGACTGAACGCGTGTGCCTGGGGCGATGGGTCCCTACGCAGGCCTGGCCTTAGGATGAGTAGTCCTACCCCAAGCCCCACAGCTCGCAGGGGGCTCCCAGGACACCTGGAGAAATCAGAAGGAATCCTGCCCCTCTGGGGAAAGAACCCACACTCCCCAAGAAGTTGGGAAGGGTCTTTGGCCATGGGACAGCCCACCCTCACTGAGCCATCACTTGGAGTGGGGGTGGGGTAGAGGAGGGCCTGGAGTCCAGGAGAAGCCAGCAGGTGTGGGGGCTGGTGCAGCCATGGGAGGGGAACAGGAAAACAGAGTGGGGTCACAGGGGGGTAGGGGAGCTGAGAGCTGGATCTGCAGAGGCTGCCCCCTCCTGTCTCTGGCCTGGGCTTGGGAGAAATGCACCCATTTATGAAAAGCCCTGGGGTTTTCCCCCCTTCAGCAGGCTCCAGCCGGGTGGTTTCCTGAGGCCTGATTGGGTAACAGTCCGGGAAGTTCTTAAATCTCTTCACACACATCACTTCCCTGGCACTCTCTTCTCCACCAGTCTCCTCTTGCCCAGAGTAGGAAGCTCAGACTGCAGAGGTTTAGATGCCTGAGGCCATTGCTAGTCCTTCCTCTGCCTGCAGGGCGCCCAGCGCCCAACCCAAGCAGATGATGAACAGCCGATAAACAGTGCTGGAGGAGGGAAGCCCACCATCAGCGCAGGACCAGGCCCGGGGTGACGCAGTGGCTCCTGTCACCTCGGTGGGGAATACCTGTTAGCAAAACCTGGCTCGCAGTTAATACCAGATGAGTAAATAAACTCTCCAAGGAAAAGCAGAGAAACGAAAGGCCAAACAGGGAAGTGGCCGGCCTGATGCCCTGGGTGGCCCACAGCAGAGCCAGGACAGCACAGAGACTGCTGCCCTCTCGGGGACAGAGGCTTGGGGAGGACCCTCGCAGCCTCGCCTGGGTGAAGGTGCCCCACGTCGGTGACACGCACGCGTGAGCACAAGGGCCAGTCCACGCCGCGTGTCAGGCCCACGCCGCCACTTGGGTGGGGTCGCCCCCCAGCAGCTCACGGAACGGCGTAGGAAGGTGCGGCGTGCCAAAGCGTGCCTCGGCGCCTGGGGTCCGGCCGGCGCCCTTCAGTGTCCTCCAAGGCCAGTCCGCCAGGGGGTCGTCCTGTGGCCCCAGCCCCGCCCAGACATCTGCGGGGGAAGAGGGTAGAGCCAACCCCAAACTTATCGGGCCCGGGAGGGGACCGGGGTGTGGGGGGGCGACCCTGGTCCGGGTAAGCGCGGGCTGGGGATGCAGGAGCAGGTGAGGGAGATGCGCCCGAGGCCTCGGAAGAGAAGGGCGCACGGGGCGGTGGGGCATCCTCCTGGCAGTCCCCGCCTTGGCCAAGCCACCGTGCTGCCCCTGCGCCCCAGACCTCTCGTCTGGACGTGCCCCGAAGGACTTAAACGACGCGTGCCCTGGCGGACTGCGCGCTAGACGCCCTCCGGGCCTGCTGTCAGTTCTCGCCCAGGAGAGCCCCGTGAGACGAGAGCATTGTTACCCCCATTCTGCAGGCGACGAAGCCCCGGCCAGAGGATGGGCCTCCGGGGCTCAGGGCCCGCAGGTGAGCCGGCCTCCCATCCCGCACGCCTGGCTCCGGCCTCCCGAGATCCGGCGCTCAGGGCGGGAGCCGCCCACCTCCTTACCCCCAGCGCATCCAGCCAGGAAGTCGAGCGCCATTGCCGGGTCCCCGGTGAGGCCGCCCTTCCTCCTCGTCCTTCTCCTCTGGCCCCTCGCCGGACGGGCGGCCGTCGGGGGTCCCCCGGGCTCTCTGGATGGAGGCTCGGCCGGGCCGCCGCCTCCTGGCGCGGAGCCCGGGGCCGGCCGGGGTCGGGGGGCGGCGGCGGCTCAGCACGCGGGTCCTCGGTCCGCGCACGTCCCTCGCTGACCGGCTCGCTAGCCCTCGCTGCTGTCCGCCTACAGCGGCGGTCCCTCACCTCGGGCCGCGCACCCCGCCCCTCGGGCCTGCCTGCCGGACCCCGGCGGGGTGCAGAGCGCGGCCAATGGGCGGGCGAGGCGCGGACAACACCCCGGGCCTTGCGCGCCGCCGCCGCGCCTCATTGGCTGGGCGTGTGCGAGGTGGGCGGGGTGGGGGGGACGTGGCGGGCGGGGGAGGTGCACGGGCGCTGCAGACAAAGAATGTGCTTCGTGCGCCCGCCCGCGCCGCTCCGGGCGGGAGAGGCGGCCGGGTGCGCGCGGCGGCGGGACGGTGGGGCCGGGCCCGGGAGCCCAGGGCCTGACCGCGGCCTGTGCCGGGCGGGAATCTCCCGGCGTGCGCGAGACGGGTCAGCTGAGCGGGAGGCGGGGTGTGCTCGACTCTGCCGCCGAACCCCGTGTCCCTGCCCGTGTAATGGGGACACGGGCGCGACAGCGGGGCGCCTAGAGCCAGGATCCTCCCAGGCTCGGACAGCACTAGTCGTGATACCCCGCGGGCGGCGAGTCGCGGGGTATCGGGGTCAGAGCGCGCCCGGGGCGGCGGGGAGCTAGCTGGGAAGGGGACCGTGGGGCGCCCCTCGGGGGCCCGCACCTGGCCGCGCGCTGCAGGGCCGCGGGAGCCGCGGAAGGGTGCGGAGCGGGGCAGGTTCCTGGACGGGCCGAGAGCGGGGCGGCGGAGTGGGGGCACGGGAGGCCTCGGGACGGGGCGAGCCGGCTCAAGTGGGAGGGCTCCGGGCTCCAGTCGTCGTGGGGAGCCGGGCGGCGGGGGGGGGGGGGGGGGGGGGGAGAGGGGGGGGCGAGTCCGACGCCGTCCACATCCCCCCCACCCCCACCCCCCGAGAGTCCCTGAGATTGGCAGTGGC
>NC_058411.1:4641451-4644670 GCF_002201575.2 Neomonachus schauinslandi | reverse complement strand
CCCCCCCACCCCCACCCCCCGAGAGTCCCTGAGATTGGCAGTGGCAAGGACCCCTCCCTGGTCAGAGATCTGGACTGTCCGGTTGGGACTGGACTTGGCTGGGCACTTTCTCCTTCACAATGAGGGTGAGATAACACCTTTCGGGCCCGGGGCGCAACTTCCTTCTTCACGGTCCTGTGGTTCGGACCACACTCCCTGCCATGTTTCCGGATTGCAGATCAACACAGTTCTTTTATTCTCACTGTACCGTTTCTGAAACCGGGATGGGGTTTACAATGGATCTGTACCCAGGGTTTTAAAGATTATGTATTTCTGGTACTAGGGTATAAGTCAGCTAAGCAGTGATCCATGGTGATACAGAGCCCACAAGGAATCCAACAGTCACTTGTGGTTTCCTTTTATTCTTCTTAGAATCTAGATAGAACATTCATTAAGCAGAGACCCAAACCCAGGCCTGCTGACTCCTCGTCCAGTGCTCGTGATGGCTGGTGGGCCCTGAACTGGGGGTCTGGAGGCCTGGGTTTGAATATCGCCAGCCTCTGACCTCAAGGAGCCAGAAAAGCAGTAGCATGTGGGCCCCAGGAGAAGCCCAGACCCAAAACAGGGGTAGGAGTTGACAGTGGGGATACTCCAGTGGCTGGAGGCCTCCAAGGCACGACGATTAAATTACATCCAGGTGACTCACCCCTAGGAACACTTGTCCCCTCCTGGTTACTGACGCCTCCCCGAGGTTACCCTGGTTTCGGAGCAGTTACCCCTGGTTTCGGAGGTTTGAGAAGAAAGTCAAGTGCCTGAACAGGACAGTAAGTCAGAACAGTATTATGGAACAGTTAAGAAGGAAACAAGGATGACCTGCTTTATTTATCTATATATTTTATTTTATTTTATTTTTTTAAAGATTTTATTTATTTGACAGAGAGAGACCCAGTGAGAGAGGGAACACAAGCAGGGGGAGTGGGAGAGGGAGAACCAGGCTTCCCGCGGAGCAGGGAGCCCGATGTGGGGCTCGATCCCAGGGTCCTGGGATCATGACCTGAGCCGAAGGCAGACGCTTAACGACTGAGCCACCCAGGTGCCCTATCTATATATTTTAAAGATTTATTTGTTTATTTTAGAGAAAGAGTGAGAGAGAGAGCACACAAGCAGGGGAGGGGCAGAAGGAGAGGGAGAGAATCTCAAGCAGACTCTGACTCCCCACTGAGCATGGAGCCCGATGTGGGGCTCCATCTCATGACCCTGAGATCGTGACTTGAGCTGAAACCAAGAGCCGGCCGCTTAACCAACTGCCCTGGTGCCCTGCTTTACATATATATATTTTTATATATTTTTATTTAAATATTTAAATTATGGGGCACCTGGGTGGCTCAGTCCTTAAGCGTCTGCCTTCGGCTCAGGTCATTATCCCCAGGTCCTGGGATCGAGTCCTGCATCAGGCTCCCTGCTCAGTGGGGAGTCTGCTTCTCTCTCCCTCTCCCACTCCTGCTGCTTGTGTTCCCTCTCTAGCTGTCTCTCTCTGTCAAATAAATAAATAAAATCTTTAAAAAAATATTAAATTATATATAAAAATGTATTTTATGTATATATATGTATATATGTATGTATGTATATATGTGTATATATATATATATATATATATATATATATATATTTTTTTTTTTTTTTTAAAGAGAATGCACCTGCCTTGGAGTCAATGTCATGCTGGGGGCAGGCAGCATGAGCCCCGACTCCCTGGGGGTCAGCAGCCTGACCTCCAGGGGCTCTGGTGGCAGTTCAGGAGAGACCAGAAAGGGAAAACAAGGAAGTCACGGCCAAGTAAATGAGTACGCAATGCCTGTATTTTGGAACCTGCATTATGGCATCAGCAGTCGGGTTCTGTGTCCGTTCTGTTTCATTTCCTGAGGATAAAATTAGAGCTCAGAGTATGGTTGTTCAAACTCCTCACCTTCCCCAGCGCCCCAGGCCCCACCCCCATCCCGGGGGAAGCCACCCTACAGGGCTCCAGACTTTAAGGAGCAGGAGGGGCTCAAGGCCAGAGCAGTAAGAGGACAGCAAGTTGGGGAGGGAGTGTCACAGGGGACCAGGGGTCAAGCCAGGTCACTGAAAAGTGCATGGTGCAAGTTTTTACTTTGTACAGCTTTTATAATATCTTACACAAGACGGGTCCCGTGTGGAAGAATTAGAAACACCAGCAGGAATAGAGGAAAAGAAAATCACCTCGGTTCTCGCCACCCTGAAATCACTTGGATTCAGTGACGGGAGGCTGTTCTGACCCGGGTGAGGTGGGGTGGGGAGGGCAGGGCTGTCCAACTGACTCCCTGCTCGCTTGGAATAAAACCTAGGCTCAGTGCCTCTAGGCACAAGGTGACCTGGCCACAAGCTCCTAAGCCCATCCTCACCCCCGTGCTTTTGCACCAGCTGCTGCCTCTGCCTGGGAAGCTCTTCCCTTGCCCTGATCACCTCCAGAACTCAGGCCCCTGTTCCCTCCTCACCTCCTCACAAGGGGCTTGGCTGGCCTTCCCTATCTACAGTGGACAGCCGGCCGCCCCTCCCCACACTGCTTTCTTTTTTTTTTTTAAAGATTTTTTAATTTATGTATTCATAAGAGACAGAGAGAGAGAGAGAGGCAGAGGGAGAAGCAGGCTCCCCGCTGAGCGGAAAGCCCGATGTGGGACTCGATCCCAGGACCCTGGGATCATGACCTGAGCCGAAGGCAGACGCTTAACCATCTGAGCCACCCAGGCACCCCCCACACTGCTTTCTTTCAACTCCTAGAGTGACATTATTTGTTTCTCTGTGTGTTTATCACCTCTCTCCCACTAGAATGTGAGCTCCAGCAGGGCAGGGACCTTCTCTGTCTTCTTTATTAACCCTAAACAAGGCAGGCATACAGTGGGTGCTCAATAAATGTGCAAGCTGACAAAATCACCAAATGGCCAGAGCTGTGGAAGGTGATGGACCCTGGGTGGGGGGTGAGGCCGGTGGGAGGCCCGCTGGCTGACAGCCTGAGCCTTCTCCGGGGACCTGTGTTCTGCGAAGAAAGAGGTGAGGGATGCTGGGGGTTCTGGGTGATAGTTTTTTCTAAAAAACGTCAGAAACAAAGTTTCTCCCTGCTAGGCTACAGTCTGCCCTGATAAGGAGCCAGGGAGATGCAGGAAGGGGACATGCCTCTCCTGGATTGGGGTGTGTGTGTGTGTGTGTGTGCACGTGTGCCTGCTGGAT
>NC_058411.1:4456785-4641051 GCF_002201575.2 Neomonachus schauinslandi | reverse complement strand
CGTGTGTCTGCTGGATCGGGGTGTGTGTGCGAACGTGTGTCTGCTGGATCGGGGGGTGTGTGTGTGCACACACGTGTGTCTGCAGAGTCAGACTCCTGCACCCCTGCCTGTCAGTTTTGACTCAAAAGCAGGAGTCACAGGGCACCTGGGGGGCTTAGTCGGTTAAACATCCGACTCTTGATCTCAGCTCAGGTCTTGATCTCGGGGTTGTGAGTTCAAGCCCCACATTGGGCTCCATGCTGGGCGTGGAGCCTACATTAAAGAAAAAAGAAAAGCATGGGTCACCCTGCCAACTCTGGCAGGGGTGAGCAGGCAGCTTGAGGAGCCAGGCCTGGGTGAGGGGGTTGGGGGCCCTGGCTCCCCACTCTAGACCTCCAGGATTGGAGTCTCCCAGGGTGCTGGCTAAGACACAGATTCCCAGACCTAAGGAATCAAACTCCGGGAGCAGAGGGGCTCGAAAACTGCATTTAAAGCGACCCCTTCAGGGGTCTTTGGGTGGCTCTGGGGACCACAGGTTGAGACTGTCTCCAAGCACAAGTTCGGGAAGCTTCACTCCAGCAGTTTTGCTTTTCACTCTAACTCGGGCCCCTTCTGGCTGTGTGACCCTGTGAGTCTTCTTGGCCTCAGGTTCGTCATCTGGAAAATGGGTTGAAAAGGATCCTAGGGGCCAGAGCGAGTGAAGGAGCTCACACAGGGCAGGCACCTTTGTAGGAAAACACAAGAGTTAATTATTCATCTGAGAGACTAGGGGTTTCCTAAAGGCATCTTCAACTATCCAACTGGGGAAGGGAAACCCTGGCCCCAGAAGGTCTCTGAAGACTGCTGAGGACTGCGGTGAGCAGGTGGGGGACTTTAGGGGGGCTCTGGGGGATTGAGCTGTGGGTTTGCTGCCCGACACTGATGAGAACCAGCTCTGACAGGTCTCTCTCCCAGGGACCCAGTGGCTGCCATCTGGATGTCTCCAGCCTCTCATCCAGTCCACTCTCGGAGTGACTCAGCCCCCAACTAAGTGAGTCTACTCTGGGCCTCAGAGGCTGAAGGGCCGGGGACCTGTTGGGGACAGCCAGCCACTGTCCTCCCAAGTCCACAGGGCCCAGAGTTCTCTCGTTAGGTAGACCTGAAGTGATTCGCTGGAATTGAGTCAACCCCAAAGTTGCCAGCATGCTGTGTGGGCGTCTTGCATCTTCATTCCATTGGGAATGTTTACAGCCTTCCCCGGGGCTGCCTCTCCGGGTGAGCTGTGGGCCTCTCTTGTGCTTGGCACCATTCCCAACCCACTTGACCTTGGAGTGGTCGAGAGACTGGAGCGAGGGAGGCTCCGGCCAGATTAGGAGGTGACCAGAAACTCAAGATGGGAGCGATATAAATAGACTCATAGCAAATGCTTCAAGTTTAAAAATAGAGCCTACGGGGGCCTGCCTGAGGGTGCCCCCAACCTGAAGGGCCCCAGCGGTGGTCCGCAGCTTGGGTTGGGCCAACTGGGCGGGACAGAGGGGTGGGGCCTGAGGCGCCCAGCCAAGTATGGCAGGTGCCCAATGTGCTTGCTGCTCACTCGGAGGTCGTGCAGCCCGCGGGCCCCCTGGAGCCCACCCTCCGGGCTGGCACTGGGGCCCAACGTGAGCCGGCCCGGCTCTGCCCTCTCTGGGGTGGCACACTCTCTGGGGGGCGGATGAGCAGACCATTGTCCCAGGCCGAAGGGCCACGTGAGCAGGCACCCAAGGGCAGCGGCCAGAGGAGGGCAGTGTGTCCCCACGGGGGCCCTGGGCTGGGTGGCTGGGCCAGCTGGAGTTGGCAACCCGGAAGGCCGGAGGGGGCATGACAGTGGGTAGAGAACGGCCTGTACTGAGCCCTGAGGCGTGTTGGGACAGTCGTGGACGCGGCAGGCAGGCCTGCGGGGAGCACAGATGCGGGAGGAGCCTGGGGCAGCTCCAGAGACAGGCCCAGGAAGGGCCGGTTACCCTCAGCCTCCTGGAATCTGCCGTCCTGCAGGAATCCTGGAGTCGGAGTGCCCCTCATCCCAGCAGGGCCTTGTGCTACCTCTGTGTCCCTCCTCCCTCCATGGCTCTCCTCCTGTCACGGCCGCTCAGCCAGGCAGCACCTTCCTGGGGCAGCTGCCCGGGGACAGTCCCTCCCCTCCCCCAGCCAGAATTTCCCCTCTGCCACCTGCCCTGCTGCTTCGGGCTCTGTCCTCTGGAGTCCCTGTCCTCAGCCCCCTTGGGAGCCTGGCCCTCGGCTTCTATGCCACGTGGCGGGGAGCCTGAGCGCTGGCTGGGGCCAGGCCTGCCTCCGAGGCGTACCCCCTCACGGGGCCTGGGGGTCCCTCCCTTCTCTCATTCACCCCGTCTGTGTTCTTGAGGATCTTTGTGTGCCCGCAGGGGCCCCCCCGGGAAGCCTGCCCTCAGGCTCTGGTCCACGCCGGAATGCACACTCTTGAGCGCTCCTGTGAGTCCCTGCCTGCTTCACAAGCAGCTCAGCTGTGCCCCCTTCCTGGAAGCCTCCATAAAGCCCCAACGGAGTCAGGCTTCTCTCTGTGACAGGCTGGCCACTCTTACCTGTTCCCATTCCAGCCTCTCGGTGGTGGCTGGAAGACCCGTCCACTAATCCTTGCACACTCCCCACTCCCAAATTCCCCTCTCATTGAGCGTGGGCTAGAATGAGCGTGTCACCTCCAGGGAATACAAAGCAGTGGGAATGACCATGTGTCACTTCCGAGACAGTCCCCCCCGCCCCCGGCTCTCCCTCTTGGATCTCCAGCTCTGGGGGGGACATTGGGAGCCATGTCGGGAGTAGTCCTGCGGAGAGGTCCCGTGTATCGAGGAGCGAGGCCTCCAGCCGACAGCCATGTGAGCGAGTCACCGTGGAAGGGGGTCGTCCGGCCCCCGTGAGGCCTTCGGTGGTGCAGCCCCGGCCCACAGCTTGACGACAGCCTCATGGGAGACCCCGAGCCACAGCCACCCAGCCAAGCTATTCCCAGATTGCTGACACTTGGACATTGTGAGACAAGAAATGTTGGTCATTTGAAGTTGCTAATTTTGGGGATAATAGGTAGAATGTACTCCCCAGGCAGGCTGGGCCTGCAGGTGGGCGAGGGTAGTGTCGAGGTCATTCCTGGATCCCAGTGCCCAGCAGGAGGCCTGCACAGCAACACGCACACCCTAAGGAGTAATCGATTGATTGGCAGAAGTCAATAGCCTCCCTTCCCTAAAACATCTGGCTTCGGGTCCTGCTTTGGAGAGAGCGTCCCGCTGCTCAGCCCAACTTCCCGTGTCTCGGATCAGGGTGGGGTCGGAGGTCATCTTGTCCAGATGCGACATCCGAGGCCCAGGGCCGGTAATGGGGACTCCAGGCTTGAAGACTCCCCCTGGGCAGGGCATGAAGGGGTTGCCAGGGGCTGGAAATGTGGCCAGCGGGAGATGCATCAGAAGAGGGCCAGGAAGCGCTTGAGCTATGGCTCAGGTGCCCAGCAACGAAGAGGCATGGCCAGGGTGAGGTAGGGACGGGGCAGGAGGACCTATCAGTTGAGGGTCAGGCCCGCGGCTGCCGGCGGGCCCCCCGTTCCACCTCCACTTCTTCTAACGCTGGATGCTGGGAGCCCTTCCCGCCCCGCCCCCGTCACGGGTAGAGGTCGTCCCTGGTCGCAGAGAGAAACGGGATCATGGGAGACAGGTCAATGGGTGTCCTCATGGCAGAGCTGGCCTCCAATTCTTCTCATCAGTTCTCACCGCTGTTCCTCTCTGGCCACGGGGTCCCCATCTGTAACACAGGAGTGGTTCCGGGGGCCAGGAGGTTGGGTCGGACGCCTGTGCCAAGCTCTGCGGTAAAGGCAGGGGCGTCCAGCTGGGTGAGAACCTGGGCTCTCCTGACCTTGGAGCCCCATTTCCTGGAAATGCCAGGGCTGCCAGTCTCTGGAGCCAACCTGGGGCCCTGTGCCCGCTCTGGGCTCCTGGCCCATTTCCATCGCCCGGAAATCCCACCGCCGTTCCTCGACCTCTCCAGATCCTGCCCCAATGGCAGGATGAAATGAAATTGAAGGATGTGAAAATGAAGGATGGATTGGCTATCTTTCACTCGGCAGACCCCTCTGAGAGTGCGCCCCACGGAGACAACAAAAGACCCCAAAGCCGGCCTGTGGGAGGACTTAGTGTTCTAAACTGGAAACGAGCCAACTTCTATCACTGTGAATTAGATCATCAAGGGGATACGTGGTGTGCTGACAGCCTGCCAGACACAGCTCCAAGGGCTCTCCAGACATTGGCCCCTCAGGACTCCCAAAGCGGGACGGCAGTGGGTAATGGAATTCCCACTTCATAGACGAGGACCCTGAGGCCTAGGTTCCTGGGTCACACGTGAGGACGCGCAGGGCCAGGGCCAAGCCTGGCTCAGCTCTGTCCCCCTTGTGAACCCTCGGCCACACCGTGGTACATGCACGGTGTGGGAGTTCGTGGGAGCCATGGTGTTTCAGGCACGTTGATAACAGAAAGAAGCAAAGCACAAAATGACAGTAAAAAAGAAAATGTTTGGGGCGCCTGGGTGGCTTAGTCGGTTGAGCATCTGACTCTTGATTTCAGCTCAGGTCACGATCTCAGGGTCGTGGGATCGAGTCCAGTGTTGGGCTCTGCGCTGGGCGTGGAGCCTGCTTGAGATTCTCTCTCTCTCCCTCTGCCCTTCCCCTCTCCAAAACAAAACAAAAAAACGACAAAAAAGAAAATGTTTGTGTTTACCTGCATTTGACTAGAAAGCAGGACCCAGACCTGGACGGTGAGGCATTTGCTTTGTATGCTCTCTCTCTTCAGTCTGGATTTTTAAAAAAATAACTTATAATTATTCTCTTTTTTTTTTTTTTTAAAGATTTTATTTATTTATTTGAGACAGAGAGAATGAGAGACAGAGAGCATGAGAGGGGGGAGGGTCAGAGGGAGAAGCAGACTCCCCGCTGAGCAGGGAGCCCGATGCGGGACTCGATCCAGGGACTCCAGGATCATGACCTGAGCCGAAGGCAGTCGCTTAACCAACTGAGCCACCCAGGCGCCCAATTATTCTCTTTCTTATAAAATGTAAAAACGCATTTTGGAATGTGTCAAGTCCCTCGGCCGGCAAGTCCCTGTGCCCAGTGGGGCCAGTGCCACACCCCCTGCTCCCAGAGCCCTTTGCGGCGGCCCAGGCTTGGGTTTCCTGTGCGATGTCGGCCTCCTCTTGGAAGACCAGCCAGGCGGGGCCGCACTCGGTGGGGCTCTGGTGTTGGCGGACGAGGGCCTAAAGCCGGCCGCGGTGCTAATCAGTAAAGCTCCCTGTTGAGAGGAGTGGCCCCGGAGAGTTCCCATGGACTCTGCCTTCTGCTATCCACGCAAGACCCAGAGAGGTAACACTACCAGCCCAAGGGCACCCAACTGGGAGGGGCGGAGCCAGGAGCCAAACCCAGCCTGTGGGGGCCCTCTGAGCTCTCCCCCAGACTGTGTGGGGCTCTCCCCGGCCAGGACCCCTGCCTGCCCAGCCACCCAGCCTCTTTGCCACCTCCTGAGTCAGCTCAAGCCAAGTGTGGGCAGGTGACCCTGCGCTGACTCTGTTCATTCATTTGTATTTTCCACTGTCAATCCACTCACCCCCAACCCCTCCACCCCATCCATTCATCTGTCCATCTTTCAGTCCATCTGTCTGTCTGTCCATCCCTCCATCCACCTATCTATCCACCTGGCCACTCACCCCCTCCGTCCATCTCTCTACCCATTCATCCATCCTTTTGTCCGGCCATCCTCCCCCGGCCAGCTGTCCGTCCATCCGTCCATCCATCCACCCATCCATCCACCGACTTGTTTTCTCACGCCTTTCTTCCCCCAGCCTCCCCAGGGTGGCTGTCTTGTGCTGGGTGCTGTGGGCTTAGAGACGGGTCTGGCACGACCCTGCCTGCCCGAAGCTCACAGCAGGCTGGGGAGCTTTTCCACCTGAACCACAGCCCGAAGGGTGAGGTGGTGTGTTTTCTGTGTCTGCTGTGGAGAAGGGTAAAGTTTGGGCATGTTTGCTCAGGAGACAAAGGGTGGGTGACACTTGGCTGCTGTGACTGGGAAAACACACTTGTCTCCTATGTCACCGTCTTGGGCTGCCCGCCCCCCCCAACCCCACATGCCCCTGTCTCCTCCCTCCTCTGCGTCTGTCCTTGGCGCTCACTGCTGTTTGGAGGTCTCCATGCTTTTGTCACCTCATCTCTTGGTGGCCTGTCCCCCTCCCTAGAACGTGAGAGCCACGAGGCAGGGACTCCCGTCTGTGTGGTTGTTGCTGTGATCTCAGAGCTGGGCTTGAATGCACAGCCCGGGGCGCCTGGGCGGCTCAGTCTGTTAAGCGTCTGCTTTCAGCTCGGGTCATGATCCTGGGGTCCTGGGATCGAGTCCCGCATCGGGCTCCCTGCTCCGCGGGAAGCCTGCTTCTCCCTCTCCCTGCCGCTCCCCCTGCTTGTGCTTGCTCTCTCTTTGACAAATAAATAAATAAAATCTTAAAAAAAAAAAAAAAAAGAGCGGCACCTGGGTGGCTCAGCCGTTAAGCATCTGCCTTCAGCTCGGGTCATGATCCCGGGGTCCTGGGATCGAGCCCCACACTGGGCTCCCTGCTCGGCGGGGAGCCTGCTTCTCCCTCTCCCTGCTGCTCCCCCTGCTTGTGCTCTCCCTCTCTCTCTCTGACAAATAAATAAATAAAATCTTTGGATGCAAACAGCCTGGCTCCCAAGCAGACGCTGAGCTGTGTCTCTCTAAAGGCCAGGCAGGGCATCATCCTGCCCTTCGCCCTCTGACATGGCAGCCGCCTCTGCCAGCCTGTCTCCCCTTCACCCTGTATTGGCTGGGCAGGCGGGGAGGGGGCTGCCCCTCCATCAGCACCCAGTGTGTTCAAGGCCGGCCTGCGTCCACATGTCAGAACACAGAAAACAGGTAGACACACAGTCCCTGACCCGAGGGCCACCTGGACGAGGCAGTCCGAACCCTGTGCCCCTCTACCCCGGTCCTGCCAGCTTTCTGGCCAGCAGGACTCTCACTTTGTGTGGCCCTGGGCAAGTGCACGGCTTCCTTAAGCCTGAGTGCCCCCATGGCCACCTCGCAGCACTGCTGTGTGGGTCATGTGGGAGCATGTGCTGAGCCCCTGGGAGGGCCCACTGGGTGATGGCCATGGGGACAAAGCTCATGGGCGTCAGGGCCTGGCCCTCGGCATCAGAGAGGGGCTGGTTGTTCCAGAGTGTCTGGCGATCACATCCAGCCCTGCCACCTGTACGGCCTCAGACAAATCCCCTCTTTGGGCCTCAGTGAGTCCATCTGTAAAATGGGACTGTCAGCACTGCTTTCCCTTCAGGAGAACCCTGGCTTCGTGAGAGGCCTGATCAGCAGCCCTGGCCCCTGGTTCCCTAGCAGTGGGCCCCTCAGGGCTTGGTCAGCGCTGGGCACTTGGGGCTGAGCAGAGGCAGACCCGGCGGGGCCCGGGGAGTGGGAGACAGATGTGGGTGCACATGGACAGTGTGGGGCCAGGGCAGTGTGCAGGGCATGTAGCAGACGCTGGGCTGTGACCAGTGTTTGCTCGTGGGGTGGGGGGAGAAGGGGGGCTCATGCAGCCTGCTCGTGCTTGCCCCCACTCCCTCCTGCCAGCTGGAGCCTCCTGAGGACGGGGACTGGGTCTTACCCGCCTCCGTGCAGCCTCAGCTCAGCCCCAGCTCGGATGGTGTTTGTTGAGTGAATAGGATGGAGCTTCGAGGGCTCCTGGGGAGGCCCGAGGACACCATGAAGGCTTGGAGGGACAGGGGTACCTCAGCCCCATCCCCGGACCTCCCCGGAGGTGTTCGCACCTGGCAGTGTGGACAGTGAGCCCGCCACCTCCCGTGGCCTCTCACATACTTCCCTGACCCCTGGGTCCCAAGGGCACTGGGACAAGGGTCCTTTGGGGGGTGGGTGGGAGGGAGTCCAGCTGCACAGTGCCTGGGTTTGGGCATTGCCCCGCACGGCCTCTGCCTTCGAGGCCACTGGTCCACAGGCTCCAGTCTCCTGTCCCTCCCCCGGCCCCAGCTATTTAAGGTTGGCCAGGAGCTGACGAGCTGCTGCCGAGGCCACCCTGGTGGTGGCAGACCGCTGTCAGGCAGGCAGACCCCAGGGCCTTCCCCACCGCCGTGTTGTCCATGGATTTTGTGGCTGGAGCCATCGGAGGTAACAGACAGGGACCCGGGGGGCACGGGGGGCAGTAGCCCTCCCACGCAGTGGGCCGTGAGGGGCCCCGGAAGTGGTCAGGCCCCAGTGAGGGCCGCAGGTGCTGGGAGGAGGCACAGGGGGAGGTGAGTCCGCGTTGGCCTGGCCCGCTCAGCCTGGGGGCCCCAGGCAGGGGTCGGGGGGAGGGCTGCGGGGGCAGAGGGTGGTCTCTGCCTGGGCCGTCAGTGTGGAGCGGGATGGCTGAGCTGTGGGAAGGACCAAGAGGCTGGGGGAGGGTGGGCAGCGAGGATAAACAGGCCTGGGTCCCTAAACATGGACTGCAGGGGGTGGGCAGGGAGGGGGAGAGGCCTTGCTGAGCCCTGGCCACACCCGCTGGCCTGCTGTCTGCTGTCCCAGCCTGCTGGCCTCCCAAACTATTTTCCCTTCTGGGGAAAGGGCTGGTTGCAAAAGACAAATCCAGAGAGATAACTAGCCCGTTGGCAAACAGGCGGGGGACGGGCTTCCCCCATCCCTCGATCCTGCAGGCTGGGAGCCTAATTTGGGCGAGTCACATTTAGCCTTGCCGGTCTTGTGAAATAGTCGTGGGTGCCGGTCGATACTTCTGGGAATGGCGTGGGGTGTCCTCCTCCCTCAGGAGGGGAGGGCAGTGCTGACCCAGGGCAGGCTGGAGCCCTGGCCTCCCTGGGGACCTTTCTGAGGTCTGACTCTGCCCCAGGCCCGAGGCTAGCTGCTTCCCTGCGTGTTAGCCCCCTAAGGAGGAGGCTCAGAGAAGGGGCTTGACTTGGCCAAGATCACAAAGCCAGGAAGGGCTCTTGAAGACCTTGTCCTTGTCCTTGTGGAGGACAGACATGGCATGCGTGGGACAGAAGCAAAACCACGTGACCGGCGCTCCGATCAATATGTTTTCTGGCACAGAGGCAGCCCAGATATAGGGGTCAGGGAGGGCTCCAGAGAGGGGGTGATGCTGTGGCAGGGCTTTGATGGATGAGTAGGAGTTTGGTGAGGTCTCTGTGAGGGTCAAGGAGGGTAATTCTAATCAAGTCATTCAGTCAGTCCTTTGTTCATTCACTCACTCGTTCATTCATTCATGCATACTTACTGAGTCCTGGGATGCCCAGTAAATAGGGCAGAGCCCCCAAGTGCCTTGTTGTCCTCAGGTGGCCCTCAGTACCCCTCACCCCTGGGGTATGTAACCCCAGGGCTCTGTGGCTCTCTGGCTTCCCCAGGGCAGTGCTGGGGGCTTGGACATTGAGGCTCTGGTGTCAGGAAAGGAGAAAGGAACAGGATGATGGCACCTGGCCCTTTGCAGGGAGGCTAGGCCGTCCTTCACAGAGCCCTGGGTGACCTGGGCTTTCCCACCTCATGGCCTTCATTGGGTCTGTGCCTCTCCACACACACACCCGGCAGCTGAAAGGCAGACAGACCCTTCACAGGCTTGAGGACAAGAGCTGCCTGGCTTGGAGGCAGGGCCCAGCAAGAGGCTCTCCCAAAATGCGTCCCTGGCTTTCGGAACAAGGCATGGCTGGGCCAAGACGCGGAAGGAGAAACTGCTAGCAGCTTGGCTGAGCCTCAGTTTCCTTCTCTGCATCAGCACGCTCAGGGTTGATGAGACACGGTGTGGACAAGAAGTGTGGGTCTATTCTCAGCGGGAGCTGGTGGGGTTCAGCCCTGCCTCCTGCTGTGAGACGGGATCAGGTTACTCCGCCTCCTCACCTGGTCCTTCTGATTTCCTTCCAGGTGTCTGCGGTGTGGCTGTGGGCTACCCCCTGGACACGGTGAAGGTACGGCAAGAGGCAGGCCTCCGCCGTCCATCCAAAGGCCCCTGGCTGGGATTAGGCTGCCCTCCGAGTCTCCTGCATCCACCTGTGGCCAGAGACCTTTCTGGCCTGCTAATCAGACCAGCCCTCCCCACGCTCCTCAGGACTATGTCAGCCCCTCTTCTCATCTGTGCCTCAGGTTTCTTGTCTTACATGGGGCTCCTGATCCCTGCTCTGCCCACAGTCAGCACGCACATGACCTTCAAGGCGTTGGCTCGTCCCCTCCCCCAGGCCTACTGACCTTGCCGTCGGCCTGGAGCCACCTCTTCCTGAAGTCCGCTTCTCTCACAGGTCAAGATCCAGACAGAGCCCAAGTACAGGGGCATCTGGCACTGCGTCTGGGACACATACCGCCAAGAGCGGGTAGGCCGGGGCCCAGGGAAATGGGCAGGAGCATGTCAGGGCCTCAGACCCCAGGCCTGCCACTCCCAACCAGCCAAGGGGTGCTGAAGCCATCTGAGCTCAGCTCTGTCACCTTCCAAATGGCAATGATTGTACCAACCTGCTGGGTTTCTCTGAGGACGAGAGCCAGGCGTCTGGCACATAGGAGGTGCTCAGAATGAGGTCCTGCCTTCAGGAGAGGGTCCACAGGTGGCATCCAGGGCCTTTGAGGGCCAGAGGGGTACCCCGAGTGTTTGCATTTCTATCCCCTCCAGGCTGGGCATCCCTTGAAAGCCGTGCTGGGTGGAGCTGTGAGGTGTCCCCAGCGTCCAGCTGAGAGCCCAGTCCAGAGGAGGGACTCGGGGATTCTTACCAGCCCCCTCGGCCCAGGGCCCCTCTGGGCGGCCCCCTTCCCGGCTGGGCCTCTGGTCTGACTTGGGCCCTCGGGTCCCGTCTGTCCACGCGCCAGGTGCGGGGCTTCTACCGAGGCCTGTCGCTGCCCGTGTGCACCGTGTCCCTGGTCTCGTCCGTGTCTTTCGGGACCTACCACCACTGCCTGGCGAACATCTGCCGATTTCGCTACGGCAGCCCCGAGGCCAAGCCTGCCAAGCCCGACATCACGCTGTCAGGATTTGCTTCTGGCCTGGTCCGCGTGAGTGGGGTGGGGGGCGGGGGGCCTCAGGACTGCGGGGGTCGGGAGAGGCCGAGAGAGCCGCCCAAGAGGCCACCCAGCCCTGCAGAGGGGGACATGGAGGCTTGGGGCAGGGCAGAGACTGGAGGAGGGCCAGGGGGCTGTGGGTGAGGGCCCAGCTGGTTCTCGTTAGCTGAGTGACCTTGGGCAAGCTAGGGAGCCTCTCGGAGCTTCTGTCTCTTCATTCGTAAGAGGCGTGGCGAAGACCCAGTAAGGTTATGAGTGCAGAGCCCCCTGTCAGCACGGAGTCTGACAGGTATGAGCACCCACAGAATGGCAGCCAGTATTATTGGTGATATTATGTTACTTAGTCATGTTATTAAATGCATTTAGTATTGTACTATTCTTACACTAAGTACTTATATTAATCACATAGTACATGGATGTCATCCCCATATTAATTATGTGATAAATACTCCCACGAACCCGAGTCACAGACACTTACCCAACACCTCTGGTGTGCCGGGCCCGCTCCATGCCCACGGCCTGCGCGGCAGAAGCAAGCACCGGCTGTGAACCCTGCTGCACCGGGACGGGTGGGCCAGCCCGGGGCCACAGGAGGCCAAGGCCAAGGGGCGGCGCCCTCTTACCCCTGCTCCTTCCGCGGCAGGTGTTCCTCACCTCACCCACTGAGGTGGCCAAGGTCCGCCTGCAGACACAGACACAGACCCAGCAGCGGCGCCCCTCGGCCTCGTGGCCCTCGGCTGCGCCCCCCATGTGTCCGGTGCCCCCTGCGTGCTCAGTGCCCGGGCCCAAGTACCGAGGGCCACTGCACTGTCTGGCCACGGTGGCCCGTGAGGAGGGGCTGCGGGGCCTCTACAAGGGCAGCTCGGCCCTGCTCTTCCGGGACGGCCACTCCTTCGCCACCTACTTCCTGTCCTACGCCATCCTCTGCGAGCAGCTCACCCCCACTGGCCACAGCCAGCCAGGTGAGCGGGGCCCGGGGCCGGGCGAGCGGGGCCGGGGGAGCAGGCGGGGATGCGGTCATGCCAGATCCGGGCGCCACGGAGCCTCCCGGGGTGGGAACATCCGTGCCCAGCGCACGGGGAGTCGGGACGGACCCGCCGTGTGGCTTTGTACAGGTCACATCGGGGGTGCGCGCCCCGGGCTCCATTCCGGGGGCCCCCGCTTGGCCTCCTCTTTGTCCCCGGCTGGCGTGCGGCTGAGGCGCTCGCGGCTCTCTCCCTGCAGATGTCTTGGGCGTGCTGGTGGCCGGGGGCTGCGCCGGGGTCCTGGCCTGGACCGTGGCCACCCCCATGGACGTGATCAAGTCACGCCTGCAGGCGGACGGGCAGGGCCAGCAGCGCTACCGGGGCCTTCTGCACTGCGTGGTGACCAGCGTGCGGGAGGAGGGGCCGCGGGTCCTCTTCAAGGGGCTGACGCTCAACTGCTGCCGCGCCTTCCCCGTCAACATGGTGGTCTTTGTCGCCTACGAAGCCGTGCTGAGGCTCATCCGGGGCCTGTCCACGTAGCCAGTCCCGACGCCCCGGGGGCCGACCCACCGGCAGCTTCCCGAGGTCCTCGTGGCTGCAGGGGGCGCAGGAGAGCGTCGGGGTCTGGGCCCCACGGAGCCGCTGCCCAGGACCGCCCCAGCCTCCCCGAACCCCGAGTCAGCCGTGCTCGGGGCTTCGCCTGCCCGGCTACGGACCACAAGGAGGTGGAGGGGCCCATCTGCCATCAGCCTGGGGGTGGCCTGAGGGTCACACGAGCCAGGGAGGAGTGGGCCTCTTGGATGAGGACATCCGTCACACGGAGTCATTTGAGCATGTCGTTGGAGTTCCAGCTTCCCTGTCACCCCTCCCTGCCGCCCGCCCGCGTCTTCAGAGCACCCCTGCGCCTCCATCCAGGCCCCCCTGACCCCCCGCTCAGCTCTCCTCGGCTGCTTAGTGAGCTCCTGGGCACCGGCCCGCTCGCTCCCCTGCACCAGGCTGCTCAGAGAGGGCACTGACCGGACGGCCATGGCCAGCGTGCTGCCAGACCTGCTCACGCCCTTGCCCGGCTGGGAGATCCCCGAGACTCAGCGGGGAGCTGTTGACAATAAAGCGTCTTTGAGCATGCTCAGTGGTGCTGCTCCGTGGTCTGTGGGGTGGGCGATCAGCTTATCCTCAGAGGCCCAGCCCTCCAGACCTGTGTGGCCAGTGTTCCCACTATGCAGATGGGCACACTGAGGCCCAGCACTCTGGCTGGCTCCACTCGCTCGGCCTTTGGGGCGCTGAACCCTGCCACGGGAAGCCACTCAGCTTCAGCATGAGGCTTGCTCTCCTCACCACCCACATCCCAAACCCAGCCCTGTCTGAGCGAACCTGGGTTCCAGCCAGCTGCCCTGGCCCGTGTTGCCGGACATTTGGCCTGGAGGAGGGAGGGAGGGAGGGTGGTGTATCCTGAACACTGCTGGGTGCCAGGTCCCTTACACGGGTCATCACAACAGGTTGACACCAGGTGAGCAAACAGCTCAGAGAGGGAACTGGGCCTGCCCACTGTGGCAGGGGTGACGGTGGTGGTGGTGGGGGGGGGGGGGGGAGACTCGCGCCTGCATTTCTGAAGTCCTCTTGTTGATACCACACGACTTCCAGGCACGGGGGGCCATCAGGGGCCAGAGCTCAGGTAAAGCCGGCCAACACCTGCCTCGATTTTCCTCCCTCACAGACACTAGCCTTGACCATGTCTTTGGACCGAGACCTCTTGTGTTCTGGAAACTTTCCCAGAACACATGGGTGGACCCTCCCGTCCCAGTCCGCTCCTGTCATACTGACCCAAGTATTTCCTTACGCTCAGTGCTCTCCACCAGAAATACCCTTCCCCTCCCCTGCCTGGCTGAGTCTGCATCCCAGGCATCACCTCCTTCAGGAAGCTCTCCCAGCCTGACCACTAGGCTGCTTATTAGGCTCCCACGGGGCCCTGGCTCCTTGTTTTGGTCACTCATCTGCCCCCGACCCCTGACACCCCACTCCACCCACGTCTGATTTGGACTCTATTCAGCACAGGGCCTGGCACACAGTAGGTGCTCAGGGGGTGTGGAATGAAGGAAGTCCTGCCCTAGATTCCAGGAAGTTCATCCAGCTTCAAGTGAAGGATGCTAGCGTTCTAGCCAGGTGCTAGGAAAAGGGTACCAGCTAACAAAAGGTTGATAATTCATCAAAACCCTGGACCCCATGTCCATTTGGCAAGAAGAGCACTAGTACCCATTTGCTTTGGCCTTGGGAAGAGAGTTACTGGCAGTACTCCCAGCCCTGCCAGTCACAGCTGGGGAGCGTGGGGACTCAGTCACTGAGCCGACGGCCCCGCCCACGTTGGCCAAATGGCTTTGCAGGAAGGCCTGGTCCCAGGTCCTTGTGCTCTCTAGGTGACAAGGTCCTTTGGAGGGCCGACCCAACCCCCTCTTTTAGAAACGGGCAAGAGAAGGAGGGCCCAGCTGTGTCTTCCCATCAACCGTGGCCGCCTTAACGAAGTCCAGGCTGCACCTGAAATTTCAAGTGGGCGATAAAGGGTGGTGTCCCCAGGGTTCCCACAGCCGACGGGAGAATCACGGGCCCCTGGGAAGGGCCAAGGGGCACAGAACTCCCTAGGAGAGCTGCACCTGTCGGATGGCAGGGAGCCCCCTTCTTTGTTCTCATCCTGGACTGTGTGCTCCCTGCTCCCAGCTCCCCGCTGTGCCCTGTCCCTGGCCCCGGCTCAGCTGCGATCCCCATAGCCAGGAGCTCCTCTGGCAGGAGTCCCCACGCCACAGGAGCTGAGACCTGACCTCCTGCCAACACCTGCCGGGCTATTGCCCCTGTCCATCCTAACCTGGGGGATCCCCTTAAACCTGCTTTTTTAGAAAAACGTGGGGGTGGAAGCGGCTGTGGCCCTTACCAGCAGTGACCACTGGGGGAGGCACCTGACCTCTGACCCAGGGTACTGCTCCCAAGATCCCAGCATGAGGTACGGTTGCTCTTCTCCTAGAGGGGCAGGGCTGGGGGTCCCCAGAGGTTGGGCGGCCTGCCCGAAGTCGCAGCCCGTGTGGAGGAGCAGTCCTGACGGTGATGCGCACTCCCGCCCTGGTGCTCTGCCGCCCTGGGGACGTCACATAAGACCCCTCGTTTTAGCCACTCAGTGCACCTGTGATTATGGGTGCAAGGGAGCGACAAGACGGCATGTAGCCGTGGAGACCACAGCCAGCCAGGCGGGCGGGGCTGGGTGCTCTGGACAGGGAGTGTCGAGGCCAGGGGAGGAGACGGGTGAGTTTGTCCTGTACGCTGGTACCCCAGCAGCTCCCAGGGTGGGACCCTCATTTGTGAGACGGTCCCTCTATGTGGACACAGCAAATAAGAGGCAGGCTCTGTCACAAACTCGGTGTGTGGCCTTGGACAAGTGACACTGCCCTCTCTTAAGCCTCAATATCCGCACCTGCAAGTGAGGTTGGGCGGGTAGAGGGAGCCCGGGGCTCCATCCTGGCAGGGCCTGTGCCCTGGGCCTCAGGCGGCCGGGCGGCTCAGCTTCAGCCCAGCCCGTGTGTGCGGAGGACGGCTGCTCGTGCCGAGACATCCCTGCTGGGCGGCTGGAGGCGTCCCATGAGGTCTGAGGGCCAGCAGCAGGACACTGGCTAAGGATTCCTGGGAGCCTGCCTCTCATCTCGGGGCCACAGGGGCTTCCAGGCTGTCTCTCCACTCCACGTCACCCCCCGGGGACCCTGTGGACACGAGGGCCACCCTCGCAGGGGCCGCAGCGCTCGGCAGCAGGTGCAGCACCCCTCCCTGGGCCTGGAACAGGTTTGCTCCCTCCTCGAACCCCAGACAGAGCACAGTGACAAGGCAGGACCGAAGGAAGTTTATTCACGCCAACGAGTGACATGAGGGAGTGGACCCTACACCTCCAGAAAGCACAGACCCCTCAACCCAGGGCCTTCCCTGAGATAGGTCTTCCACTTTTCCAAGCTACACAGGGTGCACGGTTAACCAGGCCTCCCGTGGACGTGCCGCTCAGGGCCTTGAGGGCTGCCACGCGCTCTCTAGCTACGTCCACCTGCCCCAGGGCACTGCTCTGTGCAGACAGACTTCCACGGCAGTCAAGTGTCAAAACAAAAGCATCTGCAAAGACAACAGACCCCTCAGCATCCGGCACACGCAGCGTGAAGCGGCCATTGGCTTTCAGGGTGGAGTGTCAAGGATTATTTGGTGGAAGGAAGTATTAGTACGCTCAGGAAAAAGCATGATTTCTGGAGTGCGGTGCATGCATGGTCTGGAGTGTGCTAAGTGAACCGGACTCTCGCCCACAGAAGACTCAATTTAATAAAACTCGGCCAACTTGGGCCAATATTCAACGTGAAAAGCAGCTTTCAAGCTGCGAGCTCTCTTAGCCAAACGTAAAGCAAAGCTTTCAGCTGACAATTCTTCTTTTAAATTTTTTGGACACGGGCTGAAATACATCTGTGCTCATTAAACTTTCCCACGTAGACTTTTCAAAGCATGCTTTAATTTATGCTACTGCTGTTCTGATTCCAGGTATGCTGACAGACTCCATACTCTTTCCCAGGGCAGGTCTGAAGGGTGTGGGGAACGGTAGCAGCTGTCCTGTGGACTGGACAGGCCGGCCCGTGGACGTGCAGCCCAAGGTCCCACACGTGGGGGCTGCTCTGTGGGAGAGACTCCAGCTGGACTGTTGGACCGTGAAACATTAGCCGGCACCCATTCACCCCAAGGGTTTTGCCCCCAAGAGACAGAAAGGAGGACGGGGAAAAACAGTACACACACACACAGGGCTTCCAGGTACCAGGCCAGTAATTACCGTGTGACAGAGCCTACAGGTGGTGCGGATTTGACTGGGCTGGAATTATTGGTAAATTACATCTCTTTATAAGCGCATATAAAAGGAGTTACTGGAAGTCGTAGGACAGCTTCCGGGGAGTCATGAACTCTTTCACTATCTCGTCTGTGACCTCCTTGCGCCTGGCCTGGTGCTCGGCGATCAAGGGCTGCAGAACCTCGATGAGCGTCTTCTTGAGCTCACCGGTGAGCATGTCGCCGCTGGTGTAATCCTGCCCGGAAGGAGACAGACCACAGTGACAAGCGGCTCCTCCTGCCTGGGCACCGCACGCCTCTGGGTGCCAGCCCCGCCCGCAGCCCCCATGCAGAGCCCGGCGCAGGGGTGGCGCCCGGAAGTCCAAGGACCTGCACCTTAAACAACGCTTTCTTAACATGCCGCGACTTGCCACTCACCGCCCCCCGCTCCGAGCTCCACGGCTGCCCGCCCGCCCTGGCAGCTCCTCGTCAGCATCCCGTGCTGTACAGTCTGTTCTGGACTTTTTGCTACAATCAGCTTTAAACACGTTTGTATGGAGACTTCTTTCTTGGTCAGAATTACTTCAGTGGAAAACATTCTGAGGACTGGAAAACCCGAGGCAAAGGCTACAGGTACTGTTCGGCTCTTCCGACTTCTCACCAAACTGCTGCCGAGAGGCCGTGCCAAGACCCTTGCCTCACCTGGGTGAGCCTCGAAGCCCCGCTAACTCGGTGGGGCACTGTCTGCACCTGACTCTGTCCTGTACGACTTTACTGGTCCGTGGTGTCCAGGAAGGGGAGGCCGCGGTGGGTCACCACCACACTGCAGTGTGTGCTTTCCTCTGCGGACTATCTGTCACCAGGCTTCTTGGCGCATGGCTAAGGGCAGTGGACCTCCTCAGTTTTCACCTCGTCTCAGCTGAGGGCCTGCTCTCCCCAAGGCCCAGCCCTGAGGGGCTCCGGCCACCCTAAGCCCGGCTGCCAGGCCCTCCATGTCCCGTGTGAGAGCACTGGGGGCCGGCTGGACCCTGCAGCCTGTGGGCTCACCTTCCTGATCTGCTCGAGCTTGTCATCGTCCTCGAGGAAGAAGGTCAGGTACATGAAGGACACATCCACGTCACAGTTGCCCCCGAACTGCCTGTGTTCCTCGACGGTGTCTCTGCCCCCAGAAAACGCGTGCTTGTTGACCTGCGGTGGCAAGAGCACAGGACGCTGGTCGGGTTGGGCCACCCCGCATGGGGAAAGTGGCTGGGAGCCGCGGGTGGCACTGGGGCCGGGGGCTGCCTTCTGCCCCGTCAGGTCCCAGGGCAGGGGGGCTGGGGCTCACAGTCGGGGTGGGGAGGAGCCCCACAAATCGCTCCAGACTGTCCGTCAAGCCCGGGTCCCCAGTGAGGCCAACTGAAGAGAGTGGGGAGAGGAGGGTAGGTTAGCTCTCAACCCCCCACCCCCACAAAACACAGCACAGAGCTGGGAAAGCCAAAGCGCTGCCCGTGCTGAAACGTGGGGGAAGTGTCCGTAGGTGAGGGATGGACACAAGCACCTTCGAGTAAGACAGCCAACCCGGGAAGGGCGCTGCCACCTTCTCCGCCATGGAAGGGGGAATGGGGGCCACAAGAATGGGGCTCGAAGGGGGGAGCAGAGCCAGGAGACACGCGGAGGGAGACAGCGCCTGCAGCCAGCCCCACCTACAAATATGCAGTTTCCGGAGCTGAAAAAAGACTCAGAAACTAGCACAACGGTTTTTGGAATCACTGAAGATAATCTTGGAGAAATCAGGGCCAAAAAGCGAGAGAAGAAAAGCCAGAAAGGACAAAGTCTCCTCAACCTTCCCACCAGCATGTGCGACCCACTATGTACAAATGTCACCCTATTTTTCTTTTCCGGGGGAAAGGGTGGGTAGAGCTGATGGTTCCTAGGTTGAGATGCTTACTCCTCCTCCCCAGGACCACAGGGCAGATTACTAACAGGATGCTCCGGGGCCCATGGACAAGCAGCAGGCGGACACTGGGGGCAGAGGCTGTCCGGCCGCAGGGAGCAGCACCTGCTCTGCCCTACCCCCCCCCCCCGCGTGAAGGGGAGGTGCTGGGGGTGGGCGGATTAAAGGCAAATACGTGTTCATCTTCCCTCTCCTTCACAAAAAAAGAGCAAGTTGTAAAATAACACCAACGTCAGCAAACTGCACCAACCATGGAAACGACAAAACAAACAGGAAAAGAAAGCACTAGGACTGGGTTCTCCTGAGCTCTGGTGCCCTCGGGCAGGCGCTGGGGGTTTGATGGCGCAGCGGGGCGGCTCCTGCCCGCACGGCCTCTGCCTGTGCTCAGACTCGCAGTCCAAGCCAGGTCACTCATGGGCCCCAGGGAAGGCACTCCAGTGCCAGGAAGAAAGTCTTGAGAACAGAGCTTCCCAGGCTCCAAGGGCTGGTTTAAAGGCTATCCAAGGGCCTTGGGACAGTTCCCAATCCTCGTCTGAGAGCAAGATGAGGAAAGGTGTGTCTGCTGCACGTTTTCCAAGATGCACGGGTGCTGCTGCCACCCACGCACTCCTCCCTGGGCAGGCCCGCGTCCCATGATGGCACGCACATGTGCCACGAACGGTGGACGTCAACCACGATCGCACCATTTGATCCCCAACAACCCAATGACCCTGTATTGCTTTCTCCACCTCCCAGGTGAAAACCTGCCGTATGTGGCAGTGAATGGCAGAGCCAGGCTGACCGTTCCTGGGACGCCAGGCTTCTGACAGTGGCTTACGTTTGCCTGGTGTTGGGACTGGCCGGGCCTCGGTGCGGCCGGGGCTGTGCTCATGGGAAGCCAACAGGAAAACGGGCTTGGGCTGGGGTGGAGAACAGCCTTGGTTGTGGGGACCAGAATGCAGGGGTCAGGATCCAAAATGACAGAAGCAAGTGAGATGTACCCAAACCAGTGTGATGTGGTGTAAAAGGAAACTATGCCTGGCGAGGGTGTCTCGGTTGAGGCCATGGGAGCCTTCTTCAGCCGCCACACTCCAAGAGCCAGTGCGCCCTGCCTGCTCCAAGCCTGCAGGGCGGGAGGGCCTGTGCGGGGCCACTGAGCCGCGGCCCTGGAGCCTGAGGCCAGCTCTGGGCGGGCGCACTACAGGGTTAACGTTAAAGGGGGTCTCGTGATCAGAAATCACAAGTGGGCGGCCAGGCTGGCAAAGTGCGTTACAGACAGTCGTCCCAGAAGAGGAGGTTCCACACTCCAAGGCTGCCTGCAGGAGGGACTGATTTGGCGGGCTCTGGCAGGGCCCGTGGGACAGCCTGGGGAAGGCCTGTTTTGGCCTATCCTGCAAAGGAGCTCACCAACTCTTCATTTGGAACTAAAGTCTTAAATCTGGGCTGCGCTTGACAGTTCACACTTTTTGCACGTGATCCCATGTACGCCGTGTCTCAAGCCTATGAAGTCAGCGCAGCCACTCCGACTTCACAGATGTCTCAGCTGGACGGCAAGGTCACCTGCCAATGACAGCGAAGCGGCAGGACACGGACAACCTGGGGTTCCCGACTCTAGGCCACGGGAGGGCCCGCGCAACGGGGGAGTTGGGTTCTGGTCCCAACCCCACCGCTCCCCAGCTGTGTGGACGTAGGAAGCTGCCTGGTCCCTCTGAGTCTGGATTTCCTTGCCTACAAGATGACCATGGCCTCCCGGGTGGTTGGTAGGACTCAGTGAGATCACACGGGTGAGCACGTGGCAGGAGATGACGCAACCAAGCTGCTGTGTGCCTCGCACGGCTACTGCTATTCTCAGGGGCGCTGGAGCAGATCCCCGCCCCTGGCTGGGGTGGAGGTGGATTCTGGAATGGAAGGTGGGTGTGGGCACCGAGAACGACGGCCTGGCCTGACCTTGTCCTGCCCCACAGGCTGCTCACAACCCTCAGGGCCTCTGCAGCTGTGTGCTTCCTGACCTCACGCTCACTGCCCACCCAGCCCTCAGGGCCTTTGCTGGTCCCTAAGTGAATGAAAAATGCCTTGGACCCAAAAACGACTTCTTTAAAATGATGTACTAAATGCACTAAAACTAAAAAACCAAGCAAAATGCCTTCTCTTCTGGAGAGAAGAGGACCCTCCCTCCCACTTCTGTACTCCACGCTTTAAAACTTTCAGCCAGTACTGAAAGGGCAAGAAAAAGCCCTGAATATACCAGCTTCCAACAGAGGCTGGTAGAGTTGGCGGTGGCTATTTCCTGGAAGAGGGTTTGGACATTAAGGGTTTCCCCATTGTTAACCAGAACCCGCTAGGGAGTCTGGAAGGGCTGGGGGCCAGCGGTGACTCAGAGGGTTGCATTACATGCCTCAGATACGGATCTGGTCACTCCTGCTATAAACTTCCCACCCGCAAACACACACTGGATTCCAAATAAAATGTCAACAGCTTTGTGGGACAATGAGGGGGGTGCATCTATATTGGCAATTCAGCCCAGAGAGAGAAGCAGGGCCCTGGGAAAGAAAAAAGCTCAGATTCCTAATTCTCATTTCTTTGGTGACTTGACAAATACTTGCTGATGCCTGCTGCATGATGGGATGGACACGACTGTCCTGTTGAAGGGCCCCAACCGGTTCCCAGTCTCCATGAGAACGTACGGCCCCTACGCCCCACCCTGGCCAAACTGGTCATCCTCTCTGGCTGTCATCCCTCTAAAGGCACTCACCGCTATTTCCCCGGGAGAAATAAAGCCAGAAAACATAAAGCACCTGGTCCACCTGCTGGACTACGGCTGCTGCTTGGAAAGGTACTAGAATATGTTCTATCATTTACTTTAAAGAAAACCGCATGGGGTGCTTGGGCGGCTGTCGGTGAAGCGGCTGCCTTCAGCTCAGGTCATGATCTCAGGTTCCTGGGATTGAGCCCCGAGCGTCAGGCTCCCTGCTCAGTGGGGAGCCTGCTTCTCCCTCTCCCCCTGCCCCTTCTTCCACTCATGCTCTCTCTCTCGCTCTCACTCTTTCAAATAAATAGATAAAATCTTAAAAAAGAAAAAAAAAGGAAAAAAAAAGAAAACTGCCACGACTTTGCTTCCAGAGCAGAGCACTGGTGAGAAAAGCAGAGAAGAAAAAAAGAGAAGAAATATTCAAAGTTTTGCCTAAATAAAAGGGCACAGACAGAACAAGTTCATCTGGTGTCGGCAACAGGGACAGGCCACCTCGAGGTCGCAGGCAGCAGCAGTTACTGACCCTGGAACCCAGCGCTGTGGCGGAGGACGCTGGAAGGACAGTCCTGCCATGCATGCGCGTGCCTGCGAGTGTGAGTGTGAGTGTGTGTGTGTCTCAGGCGCGTCTGCTCTGTGTGCACAGGCTGCCCCTCCGCCCCGGACGGTGCTCACCTTGGTCTTGATCTGCTTGGCGGTGTCCGTGAGGAAGATGGAGGAGTTGGGGTCGCTGGCGCTCATCTTGGTCTGGGCCCCCTGCAGGGCGGGGAAGAAAGTGGAGTGCAGCAGGGCTGGCTTAGGGTAGCCGATCCTGGGGGCGACGTCTCTCGTCATCCTGAAGTAAGGATCCTGTGGGGCGAGAGGGGCCTCTGAGGAAGCTGGCAGAAATGGGCTGGCTGTCAGCCCGTGAACAATACCTCCGCGGCCTCCATGGGATGCTCCCAGCTCCCAAGTAGCTTACAGGATTGCCCCGGCCCAACACCTCTTAAAACCTCCTTTCCCATCAGAGTGCAGCGCCCCAGACCGATAAACGCCTCGCTCTGCCTCCTGACCTGGTCGATGGCACAGGGGATGAGGCACTGGATATCTGCCCTGTCTCGGAAGATCTGAGGGAATGAGTTGCTGAAGGAGGGAGCAGCCTGGATGGCAGGAAAGCTGATCTTCCCTGAAAGTGTGAACAATATATTTTTACACACGACATCGACTCCTGTTCTGGTTAATTCAGCCAGCAAAAGGGATGAACATGAACAAGCATTCTCCCCTTTAGAAAAGTGATCATCACTCAAGAGAACCTGAAACCACAGAAGAGTAGGGAGGAGAGACAAATCTACAGTCCCAGTGTGCATCTCTTTTCACGTTTTCTCAATTTCCCACCAGATTTCTGTGGTGACTGCACACTACCCAGTTTTTCTTACATTTTCCGTCACTTGGGTGGTTGTTAAGTATGTTCTATCCCGTAAGCGTGTTGGGGAGTGTTTAGGCAGTCTCTACCCATGGACACATAGACCGTTCCTCACCTTTAATCATTACAGGTTATGACACCCTGGTACCTAAAACTGCTCTCAATACCTTGGATGTTGCTGTTAACACTGCTACTGCTATTTGCTTAGACCCACAAAGGGGTCCAAGGGCCCTGACCTTGTGTGACCTCCGACAAGTGGTCCGGGCCAGCCCCCGCCAGCCGTGCCGCGTGGGCACACTCACGCTGCCGCCACCACCAGTGCCGGGTGTACGTGTACGTACACACACACACACACACACGCCAGGGGCGGCCATTCCCTGCCTGCGGGCGCCGGGCTATGCTCGGGGCCTTCCCTGGGCTTGTCTACTGCTCAAACTCGACCTAACAATGCCACATGGCCCCCCATTACCAACGTGCACTTGCAGGCTCAGACCGTCGGCACAGCCCGCCAAAGCTAATACCCAGCAAGCAGCTGGCCGGGCCAGGATTCAAACCCGGGCGCCTGGCAGCACAGTGTGCGCAGCTAGTAGTAGGTCTACTGTCTCTTACTCGCCCAGTGCCGCCTTCCCTGGGACATCCTCCCATGAGATGCCGGCATTCCGAGGATAAATACCCTTTCAAAAGCACAGGGTTTATGCCCCAATTGTCAGGAATGCATCTGACTGGAACATTAAAGAAAAGGGTCTTGTTCATGTGAAAAGCCTCCCAGTGAGGCCTCTCCATGGCGTTTCTGCACTTGTCCCTGAAGGTCCCCTCACCGCCAGGGCCCCGGGCCATGGCCCCCTCCCAGCAGGACAAACTCTCCCACGCGGCACCTGCAGGCACACCCTGGGATGCTGGCCCGGGCTCGCGGCTGCTTGGCCTGGAGCTGTGCCCCAGAAACGAAGTAGGGGAGGGCATCAGGAGACCCACAAGTCTCAGGGATCAATTCTTAGCTTCAGGAGCTAAGGGTCTAGAAGGAGAAGGCCAATGCATCTGACGGGCATGGAAGTATGTGGAAAGGGACACGAGTGTGAATGCAGGGGGCCGAGCCATGGAAGGACAGTGAGGGTGGGCAGGGTGGGCTCCATGGGGCCTCTGGGCAAGCCCGTCCTCCTACGGGGTAAGCGGAGGCTCCTGGCCTCGACCAGAGGTGCCCACACGGGCAGGGGAACTCTAGTCATCCCCACCCTTCTCCTCCTTTCTTCTAGGCCTCTCAGTGGGTGACTGAGGGGTGACAGACGGTCTCCTGAAGTGCAGCCCCGAGGCCCAGAAGCGGGGCCACAGGCATCGCACCAGCTCCTCCGGCTCCTGGGGAGACCTGCCCGTGGGCTCACTGTGGGGAGGTGAGGGGCCGATGCTGCCACCGGAGAGGCCGCAGCGAGCTCCTTACCGATGGAGTCACTGTCAGTGAAACCGAAAATGCCTTTCACTTGGTTGAAGGTAACGTGCTTCTGAATCTTCACCACATTCTTGTAGAAGCCTGGGCTCATCCTGCAAAGACAATCAGAATCAAACCACAGGTTCAGAGGGCGGCCTCCCATTGAGGCCAAAGCCGCAGATGGTGAAGCCTGAGCATGCAGGTGCGGGCTGAGGACACACACTGGGCAGCATGCCCAGGGGCATCTGCAGGTAAAGAGAGCTGCAGCAGGCCGGGCGGAGCTGCCAGAGAAGTGTGGAAAGCTGTGTGAGACCGACGCCAGCGGACGGGAGGACAAGGCAAGAACACAACACGTTCAGAGTCAGGGGGTGACATGGAGCACTGAAACTCTGCCCAGGTCAGCGGTCAAGTGTGCTGCACAGCTTCCAGCCTGGGAGCCCCGAGGCGCTTTCCTGTGAGACAGACTCTGTTCTGTGTTGTGGGAGACTGTCTTCACCTTGCTGCCAGAGACTGTCTGCAGAGAAACCAACCGGTCCAGCCACCACGGCCCCGTCCACTGTCGGCAGCCATGCTGTCTGGGTGGGATGACCCCATGCCCAGCAATAGGGCTGGGCCACAGTGGCTGCTTCAAGCAACCGATGCTCTCTCCTGGATGGTGAGGCATGTGGATATGAGGCCTGGAGCTGTGGCAGCCATTCTGCTACCAGAGGGACCTAGGTTGAGGATGAAGCAATTACAGGAGGGGGCAGAACCCAGAGGGACTTCTTACACGGCATCTCTAATATGCTCAGCAACTCTACTCTCCACCATACCAGGTGTCGGGCCCCACAAAGACGGAACGGGAAAAAACGGGAGAGCTAATGTTTACTATGTGTTCACGTTATGTAGCAGGAGCTGTGCTAAGTGCCGGACACAGGTTAACAGCACTCAAGTCCCCTTCAAAGTAGTAGCCTCACCTCCCCTTTCCTGGTAAAGACCGAGGCTCTGAGAGGTTAAGGGTCATGTCACAGATCCCAGTGATTACACGAGCTGGGATCCAAACCCAGGCTCGTCTGGCCACAATGCCTATGCTTTCCTCACCACATCTCGCAGCTTCTGAAAGAGTTTAAGATGTCTCTCCCTGGATGGAGAACTCCTGAATGTCTCCGGGCAGACGGCGGGGGCTGGGCTGGGGTGTGAGAAATGCAGGGGCCCTGGCTGCCTGGCTGGGGGCAGCCACGAGGCAGGGAGGACTGCAAAGGCCCCGCACCAGGGGTTGTACCGAGTTGAGCAGAGTCCCACTCAGGAGCAGGAGAGGGACTGGGGAGACAGCGACTTTCACTTGGCCCCAGGGCACTGGTCAGGGGTGGGGGTGGGGAGTGTGTTAAAGAGAGAGGACACGCCAGGGACCCGGCAACATGCAAAGTGCTCCCGACATGGGTGCTCCCTGGAATGCTCAAGGAATACCTACTGCATGAATGAGCGGGCTGAGCAAGCAGGCAGAGAGCAAGTAACTCAGGTGCCCATCACAGAGCAAACGGTGGTCAGGATGTGAGCCCAGGCAGAGCACGCTGACAGACCTCTTCGCTAGACTGCCTCTCACTAGTACGAAACCCCCGACTTACAGGATAACGGAGGCTCAGAGAATGTAAGGGCTTGCCCAAAGGAACCACACCAACCAGGAGCAGAGCTGGGTCTGGAACACCAGCTCTCAGATTCCCAGTGCAGTGTCTTTCCATCCCTCACGGCTCCTGGCAGAAAGGCCTCTCTGGGCCTACACGCAGGGCCAGAAATATACGCGGGGACAGGGTGTCTGGAGCCAGCTTGCCTGCATTGGGCTTCTTTCCCCGCGGGGCCCCCGCCAGTTCGCTCCCACCCAAAGAGAGGGTGGAGGCTGGCTTGGTTGTAGTTTCAGCTCCTGAAGACCAGGAAGGAGCTTTGTTAAATCAAAGCTCTGGATTTTGAGTTCAATTTCAAGGGAAAAAAAAAAAAAAAAAGCTCAACTTGTTAAAAAAAACCACAAAAAACTCTTAAAGGGAATAAGACATTTGAAAACAGGGTTTAACTTTTAAAACTTCTCTCCTGACTTTAGGTTCAACCTAAGAGGTCTTTCCGAGAAGCAGCAGCACAGACTCTTTGAGTTACACGTTGTGTGGGTTTTCAGCTCTACCTCGAGTTCACGAAGAAAAAGGAAGTTCCTCTGAGCCAAGTGGAGGACGCCCAGGTGCGGTCAGCCGACAGGCTGGGCAAGTCGCCTTGGGCCCCACGTTCTCTCAGAATGTGCCGAGAGCGGGGTGGGGCATGCGGTGGCCCCCTCACGTGCACTGTTCAAAAGTTCACCCCCCTTCACGTGCCTACCACGTGTTCATCCTTGAGGGTACAGGAGGTGTTTGCTTCTGCCCCACCAGCACCTCGGTCCAGCAAGGCAGGGACTCCGCTTGGGTCACTGCTGGGTTCTCAGGGCCTAGGAGGGCATCAGCCACAGAGAGCGCTCCGTGACTATTTGTTTTACTCACCCAGAAGAACAGGGCCACCCCTCACCCTGTACCAGGTGCGGCCGAGGTGGAGCCTGGGGTGCTGGGGGGCACATCTGAATCGGACTGTGGGAGGGACAGCTCCCAGGAGGAGGTGATGCTTGCCCGTGCGTTTGGAGATGGCATCAGACTCCTCTGCGCTGGGACAGGGAGGTCAGGAGAGGGGTGGGAACTCTGGGGGCTGTGGAACTGCGGAGTGTCCCACCTCACTGGAGGTGGCAGTGACTGATGCTGGAGAGTAACACGGGCCAAATCCCTGAGGGGCCCGTGAGCTAATTGGAAAGTGAGCACTTCATCCTGATGATGACAGAGTGGAAGAGGCGCGGGGTGGGGAGCGACAAGAGAGTTTTACGGAGAGTGCTGGCTGCTGGGGGACCGAGGCCGTGAGGGGCTGCCATGGGAGGCAAGAGGCAGCACCCGAGGATGCGGTGACTGGGCAGCTGCCACCCCGGCCTGGCGCTAAGAAGAGCAGCAGGACGCAGGGTGTGGCTAAGCGCTCGAGCAGGTGAATCAGGTCCTTTTAAGGAATGAGGGGAAGAGGTATAAAATAAAGCACTGTGAAAATTATAATAATGGTGACACCTAAGGTCTCATGTAACCCTATTTCGTGGACCAGGTTTGCTGAGACTCATGACCATTAAACAGAGGTGCCAGGGCTCGAACCCGGGTCTGTTTCCTTCCTTCGAAGCTCATGTTTCCTCAAGGACACCACAATGCCTCCATGCCCACAGAGAAGTGATTTTAAAAATCTCACAGGTAAAATTAGAAAGTTATGAATTCATTTACTAGTTGGTAGAAAGGCCAGACTTCTTATCAAGGCAACTATTTCTGTGGATATAAAGTCACCACTCGGATGTAGTCCTCAAGAGGACATTCTGGGGAAATGGTAATAAGCAAGCACCTCTGCACTCAGCGTGAACACAGTCCATCCTGTGCTTCTACCGCACCCTGTCCTGGGCTAGTATAACGAACCCTCAGGGACAGGGGCCACACCCCTACCATTCCTTGGGGACTGCCAGTGCCTTGTGGGGAGCACTACATCTCAGGTGCTCAGGAAGTACTTGCTGAGTATTTCTTACTGGGACACTTGACCGAGTCTTATTTTTCTAACACAGTTCTTGGTAGTCATTTGGGATGAAGAAGACCTCAGAAGTTTCAATTCAGGGGCACCTGGGTGGCTCAGACGGTTAAGCGTCTGCCTTCGGCTCAGGTCATGATCTCAGGGTCCTGGAATCGAGTCCCGCATCGGGCCCCCTGCTCAGCGGGGAGTCTGCTTCTCCCTGTGCCTGCCACTCCCTCCCTGCTTATGCTTACTCTCTATTTCTCTCTCTGACAAATAAATAAAATCTGGAAAAAAAAAAAGTTTCAATACAAGGATTTTCCGAATGCAGTATTTCTGAAAGAACTGGATCGTGAGGGGACTGTGTGTGAGTCTTTTCTCTTTGAGGAAAAAGGCACGCCAAGAAAGAGAAAGACCCTAACCCAGCAAACTGACTGTCCTTGGAGAGAAACTACAATTCTGTCTCAAGCTGGGGATGGAAGCCTCAGCTGGTGAGCAAGACCAAGAAACCATATCCTGACGTTTCATAAAGGAAGGAAAACATTCCCCAGATCTTAAGACCATTTCAGATGTGTCTGACTTGGCTGTGGCTGCGAGGAGCTGCTGTCTCCATCTGCTTCTCTAGAAGGCAGCCGGGCACCCTCTCCTTACCCCATGTAGTCGAGGTCAGAGAAGATGAAAGTCTTGTTGATGTCAAAGCCGCAGGCAATGATGTCCTTGGCGTTCTCCACGGCATAGCCATAGGCCTGGTCCAGGGTCAGGTCTTTCCACAGGTACTTCTCGTCATCCGTCATCTGGATGACCAACGGCACGTTGAACACATCCTGCAGCCACCTAGGAGATGCATGGGAAGAAGGCTGCCGTCCCATCTCCCGTTCTGCATCCGAACACACGGTTCCTACTGAGAGTGTATGTCAAACTTTTCTTGTCTACACAATCACACAGTCTTATGCTGTGGAGCTGCTATTTTGCAGGCTGGCGATCGTTTTAGGGTACGTGTAAACGAAGGCTCCGGGAGGGACTGCTACGGTCACGGGGAAAGGGACAGGAGGAAACGGGCTGGCTGACTCCAAAGCCGGGCTCGCTCCATCACGCCACACTTTCTAACGTGACACCGGGAACAGAGTGGACAAGCCACAACGGCACCAGTCCCCGCATACGTTGTTTAACAAACACAAACGAGGACTGTCCTGTCATTCTGACATGGTTTATAAGCAACATTCCTGATTCGCTAATAAAAGGGAGAAAAGGCATACAATTCAATACTTACTTCGTGAAAATAAATGGGATGAGGTGACCTACATGCATTGCTTCGGAAGAGGGGCCCCTGCCCGTATACAGATAAAATGGCTTCTTATTTTCATAGGCATCAAGAATTTGGTTCATATCTCTAAAGGACAAAGGAAAAAAGGAAATGGTGTGATTTTCTGAGACAAACACTAAGGCACTACTGATCACTTGGAGAAGACAGAGAAAACACAACACAATGATTAGAGTTTGCTACCCTTGGTGCCCATATGAGAAAAATGACAGGAAACTTCTACTGACATGATTTCTCTCTCCCGTGATTGTTTTAAAAGTATAAGACACGCAGGTCTGGAATAAAAGAGGGATACGGCTGGGCAGCCAATGGAACCCCTTAGGGAACTTCAAATACCAACGTCCACACACCATCTGCTTTACACCTTTCCTGGGAACGACACCAAGCCAACACTACACAATCCTTGGTCAGAACCCCTAGCCCCGAGACTCTGGAGACCCAGACTGGGGAGACTGCAGGGTTCCACACAGTCCTGACTCAGGGAGGGGAGTGAGGAAGACCTCCTGGGAGTGTGGAGGGGAAGTCCCTAGCTGAAAATCTCATTTGGGCTTCCTCAGCCAGGCTGGGACCAAGTGTCTTCAGCTGGGAGTCATTCCGGACTCATCCGCCTTCCCCAAGGACTGGGGTCCACGGATGATGCACATGAAGGGTTCTCCTTCCTGGTCATATTACATCTACCTGGGTCCCACCTTCAGAGATTCTGATTCAGTGGGTCTGGGGTGATGTCTGGGAATCTGTATTTTTAAAAAGCTCCCTCAGGGATCGCAATGTTCACCAGGGTGTGAAACCACTACTCTAGGGTGTAAATGTTCTTTGTTTCTCCACAAAGTGTCCCAAAGTAAAAGAGGACCTTTCCCAGGGGTCTGGGTAGGAGACCCCCCACGAGTATTCTAAAAAGTGACTCCTCCTCATACCCCAAACCAAGGGTTAACAGTGCTCCTCTCTGGGCTCATGGGATTATGGGAATTGTTTCTTTGTATTGAGCTTTTTTTTTTTTTTTTTTACCTCCAGGGACCAATCATACACTGCTTTTGAAATAAGGAAAGAATTAAAAAACCTTAATTTTGGAAGAAAAAAGCCCTTCTTTGGTTCTCAAAATTAACCAAATCAAACTTTTACGGGTTTATAGGAAAGAAAAAAATGCAGCTGTCCCACAAGCTGTTCTTCAAGTCTCTGACAGCCCCACCATGCGTTGCCCTGGGGGCAAGGTGCTCTCAAGCAGTGCAGGGAATGGACTGAGGCTCACTCTCTGAGCTCAGCTTTGTGAGGATGGTTTCCAGCAGGTGAGGGAGCCTACTCAAAGCCCATCTAATTCCCTACTTTACAGATGATAAAATTAGACAGATGGGCATTCTCAAATCTGAGAATGGCCAAAAGCTGCAAGTCCTATGACGCCCTAAGCCAAGAGCCTACAGGGTTACTATACTGAAGTAAATAAAGTAAGGCACACGGGCAACAAGAACTGCAAAGTGCTAAGATTAAAAAAATTTTTTTTTTAAAGATTTTATTTATTTGAGAAAGAGAGAGTGAGAGAGAAGGAGCAGGGGGAGGGGCAGAAGGAGAGGGGATAAGCAGACTCCCTGCTAAGCGGGGAGCCCGATGCGGGGCTGGATCCCAGGACCCTGAGATCATGACCTGAGCTGAAGGCAGATGCTTAACTGAGTCATCCAGGCGCCCCAAGATAAAAAGTTTTGATTTAAGAGCAACAAAATTGGTAAACTTGAGCTAAAGTGACCAAGAGGGAAAAAAACAGTGAAGACTCTACCAAAGTCAAGAATGAAAAAGGAACATTACTACTGATTTTACAGGAATAAAAAGGATTACAAAGGAATACTAAGAACAAGTGTATGCCCACGTATTAGATAACCTTGATGAAAAAGACCAATTCCTGGAGAGAAACAACTAGCAAACCGACTCCAAAAGAAAAAGAAAATCTGAATGGATCTATAACAAGCAAAGAAACTGAAGTAGTATTCAAAAAACGACCCACAAAGAAAAGCCTGGGACCAGATGGCTTCATGATGAATTCTATCAAATATTAGGAAACAATTAACAGGGGTGCCTGGGTGGCACAGTTGGTTAAGCATCTGACTTGATTTTGGCTCAGGTCACGATCTTGGGGTCCTGGGGTTGGGTCCCTCGTCAGGCTCAGCGGGGAATCTGCTTGTCCCTCTCCCTCTGCTCCTCCCCCTGGCTCGCGCTCTCTCCATCTCTAAATTTAATGGATAATCTTAAAAAAAATTTTTTTTTTTTAACAATCCTTCACAAGCCCTTCCAAAAAAATTGAAGAGGGAGTATTGCAAACTCATTCCGAGGCCAGGATTATCCTGACACCCCAAGCAAAGACATCAACAGAAAACTATAGACCCTTATGAATACAGACACAAACATCCTCAGCAATTCACAGACCAAATCCAGCAACATATAAAAAGGATGATACACCATGACCAAGTGGGGTTTGTCCCAGGCTTGCAAAGTTGGTTCAACATACAAAAATGCATCAATGTGATATGCTGTATTAAATTAACAGAAGACAAAAACCACATGATTATCTTAACAGATGCAGAAAAAGATTTTGACAAAATCCAACACCTTTCATGATAAAAAATACTCAATGAACTAAGAAGAAAAGGAAACTTCCTTAGCATAATGAAGGGCATTTATGGAAAACCCATAGCTAATGGTGGAAGAGTGACTTTCCCCTAGATCAGGAATAAGACAAGGATGCCCATTCTTACCACTCCTATTCAACACTGTACTAGAAGTTCCAGCCAGAGCAATTAGGCAAGAAAAAAGAAATCCAAATTGGAAAGGAAGGAGTAAAATTATCTTCATTCTTAGGTGACATGATTCTACATATAGAAAATTCTATAGAATCCTCAAAAAAAGGAAAAAACCTACTAGGGCTAATAAATGAAGTAAAGCTGCAGAATATAGGATCAAGAGACAAAAGTCAGTTGTATTTCTATAGAGTAGTGAGATAATTGTGATTTATAAGAAATATATATTTGGTCTTTGTCACAGAGCTCCTAAAATTCATGGAATTTCCTAAGTGATAAGAGGCATGAATGTGACATTCATATAACAAAGCCCCTTTCAACCACACATGAGTTTATGTTAGTAAGGTGACTTTTAGAAAGTCCCTAAGTAACCTAAGGATGGAGACTGGTTGCCAGGGGAACCGACCCTAATTAGAGGTTGGTACTTATCAGCCCCAATCCCCTCAAAAGGAGATTGAGCTTAATCACTAATGATCATTCCTATGTAATGAAGCCCCCATAAAACACCAAAAGGATGTGGTCTGGAGAGCTTCCGGTTGGTGAACATATAAAGAACGATTATAACTTAATAATGAAAAAACAAACAACTTAATTAAAAAGCAGGTAAAAGATCAGAATAGATATTCTCCACCAAAGAATATATAAAAATAAGCAGGAGGGCCCTGCCCTTGAGTGGCTCAGTCAGTTAAGTGTCTGACTCTTGGTTTCAGCTCAGGTCATGACCTGAGGGTCCTGGGATGGAGCCCTGCATTGGGCTCCACACTCAGCAGGGAGTTTGCTTGAGATTCTCTTTCCCCCTCTCTCTTTCCCTCTGCCCCTCCACCTGTTTGCTCTCCCTCTCTCTCTCTCTCAAATAATAAATAAATCTTAAAAAAAAAAAAAAATAGGCGCAGGGTGCCTGGGTGGCCTAGTTGGCTGAGCGGCTGCCTTCGGCTCGGGTCGTGGTCCAGGGTCCTGGGATTGAGCCCTGCGTTGGGCTCCCTACTCAGTGGGGGGTCTGCTTCTCCTTCTCCCTGTTGCTCCCCTTGCTTGTGCTCTCTCTCGCGCTCACTTACTCTCCCTCTCAAATAAATAAGTAAAGTCTTGGGTGCCTGGGTGGCTCAGTTGGCTAAGCGACTGCCTTCGGCTCAGGTCATGATCCTGGAGTCCCTGGATCGAGTCCCGCATCGGGCTCCCTGCTCGGCGGGGAGTCTGCTTCTCCCTCTGACCCTCCTCCCTCTCATGTTCTCTGTATCTCATTCTCTCTGTCTCAAATAAATAAATAAAATCTTTAAATAAATAAATAAATAAATAAATAAATAAGTAAAGTCTTAAAAAAAAAATAAGGTGGGGGCGGCAGGTGGGAGGGAAAAGCATATATAAAAGTAGTCAATGAGCACATGAAAAGATGTTCAATGTCATGAGTCATTAGGGAAATATAAACACAATGAATAACCAAGTCATACCTACTAGAATGGCTATAAAAAACAAACACAAAGTAGGAAATAGTAAGTGTTGGTGAGGGTGTGACCTGGGACCCTTGTCTGTGCATTGTTGGTGGGGATGCAAAATGACAGTCACCGTGGACAGCTGTTTGGTGGTTCCTCAGAAAATTCTAGAGCTACCTTACGATGCAGCAATTCTGTTCCCACCAAGAGAAATGAAAACACATGTCCACACAGAAACTTGTACACAAATGTTCAGAGCAGCATTACTGAGAACCAAAAAGTGAATAACCCAAATGCCCAGCAACTGGTGAATGGATAAACAAAAAGTGGGGCACTATCTATTCAGTGGAACACTATTCAGGTATAAAAGGGAGGGTAGTATGAACACACGCCACCACATGGCGGAACCTTGAACACACGATGGTTGCCAGTGGTGGTGGTGCGTGGAGGGGGGCCTGGGGGAGTGACTGCTCATGGGGACAAGGGTTTCTTCCTGGCGTAGTGTGAATGTTCTGGAATTAGACAGTGGTGGTAATGGTTGCACAACCATATGAATATATTAAAGACCACTTTAAAAATGTGAATTGTATACTTTAAAAACGTGAATTAAATCTTAAGATAAAAAACTTTGACGATATTCTGTCCAGGAAGAGGGCTGAGCAGGGTCTGGAGTTTTCTGCATATGGAACTTGAAGTGTTCCGGCAGGCTGCCGAGTTCTGTCCCGTGTGTGCTCTCCTGTAACTGTACAGAGCAAGCAGGACAGAACAACCCTACCCCGGACCGTGTAATGGGCTAACCTGTGGGGCGGGTGAGGCAAGAACCCTCTGGAACCTGCCCATTTTCTGATTATTATCTGCATGGAATTTACAGTCTAGGGTAGGGATAGTCTCTTCCAGGTACGCTCTGTTAGTTTCTCTTTTGATGATAGGATTTATGAGTGGGCCAGGACAATAGCAGGAACAGGGCAAAGAACTTCAGGAAGCCACTGCTTATCGCGTGGGAAATGTTAAACTTGGACATATTCTTCTCTTTTGTCTTTATGACATTTTATGATTTATAGCACATAATCTGGCATGAATCTCATCTGCTGTGTATGTGACCTCCTCTTTATGAAGTGAACAGTTCATAAATGAATAAAGTAAAGGCCGCGGGTGAAGGGACAGGGCATGAACCCACAGCCAGTTATGGACAGAAGGTGGACACCAGTCTTCAGATGATTGGCTAGCACTGTCCCCCCAGGAGCAGGCAGCTTGAGGGAAGAGCGCCCTAATCATGTCTGGAATTCAAAGGAGAGGAGGGCAGGAAGCCTCTGACCTGTGTGAGAAGAAGATGCCTCTGCGCAGGAAGCGGTGTGGTTTCTGGCCCGTGGCTCTCTCTATCCGGTTTACCAGCTCCTTGTCGATTTTACTGCTTCCGAACCGAACTGGGAAAAAAAAAAATTGGAACAAAGGAGATATGGCCACCTTAGGTGGTGTGAGGTTTGGCGATCGGATATTACTGAAGGGGAAAGACTAGTGTATTGTGTACAATCTTAATGAACCCAGACTCTTTAGGCCTTCTGCTCCCAGTCCCTTCTCTCAACCCAAAGTCATATTTCTTTCACAAGGGCAGTTGAGATCACAACCAGCAAACAGGAAACTAATTACAGAATAAAACACTGTTTTGCCTGGGACTGGATTTTGATTGGAAACATATCCAGAATTCAGTCTGGCTAGCAACTTTTCACACCTCCGCTCCCCCAGTTGCTTATTAAGGTATGATCTGTGGACAATGACACCGTAATTTTAATATTCTTTAATTGTTGCATTGAATTAACATGTCTTAAAACAAATTTTCCCTCGTTGATGGTCTACACTTAAAATTATGGAAAATGGCTTTTGACTTTGATGAAAACATTTCAGCAATGCCTCTTCGCTGGTGATTACCAGTGATCTCAGAGTAAGGATTCCCCGAGCAGGAAGCCCCACGAGGAGGGGCTTGCTGTGGACAGCTGTTTGGCAGTTCTGCTGTGTATGTGACCTCCTCTTTATGAAGTGAACAGTTCATAAATGAATAAAGTAAAGGCCGCGGGTGAAGGGACAGGGCATGAACCCACAGCCACCTGCCCCCTGTGAGGAGTCATCCTTCTTAAGGTCACTTCTAGCTTTTCAGCTCTACAATCACTATCACTGGAATCTCTTAGGTAATCCATTCCTGACTTTAACCATTGAGTGAGAGGTGATTTAAAGAGGTGACTGCAAAGATGCCATTCTAATAGACCTTTCCTCAAGTTCTGAATCGCTCAAAAAAGGGGAAAAAGCTTCCACTAAGCTATCTACTATAGATCATTATTTCAAAATAAGTTTTACATCGTATTCTAGTTAAAAAGAATCCTTTGGGAATGTATTGCATGACCAAAAGATTTTAGGACCTATTTTTTTTCCTGGCATTGAAGCTTGACCGGGTATACAATTCAAAATAAAAACACACCAATGGGATCAACTCAAGGGAATCACTTGTATAGGTTGGGGCTTCTCCCGGGACATACCAATGAGCTTGTCATAGTCGATGCCCTTGGCGCTGCTCGTCTGTACTGTCCACGGGTCCACAAAATCCTCCGCAGCTTCTGCAGCAGCCAGGCCACTGTTGCTCCCGAGTGCCGGGTTCCCCGGAGCGCAGTCAGCTTTGTAGTCCTCCCCCACGGCGGCTTTGTAGCTCACTTTCAATGATAACAACATCTTTACTGCAGAATCGATTTCGTCCTGCACAAAGGAAATGAGGCTGAAGGCTAAAAATACCACCACAGCTAACGTTTTGCTGAATGTGACTGCTGACACGTGGCAGGCACCGTGCTAAATGCCCTCACACCCGTTCCTTCCTTAGCCTCAAAACACCCCCTGGAGGCAGGCACCACTGTCACCGTGCCGTTCCAGCTGAAGACTCTGAGACACAGAGAGGCGAAGGAGCTTGCCCTTGGACACACAGCAAGTCGTGGGCCCGAATGTCTTTTATTTTCTTTTATTTGTCTTTTATTTATTATGCTGTTCTAGTCCTATGGATTACTAGCACAAACACTATGGGACAAATGGACATGATACACACTGTTATTTATGACACAGTGAATATGCTGAAGATTTCTCAAACGCTACTGATGCTAGAGAACGTGTGACAAGCTCCCTGAACTGAGTATAAGGAATTCTATGTGGGACCTTGTTTTTACGTTCTACACAGTTGAGATGAATATTTGTGGAAGCTTAAATAATGCCACTGAGGACAGTGACAGCAACTCTAGACATCAGGGAAGCAGATAAAGGCAAGGAAAAACACAGGCTCTCAAGTCCTAAATTAAGGAGGGATGCAGTGGGAAATAGTTGTATTACTGTACTTTGGAGTCTTATCAAGCTGTCCAAAGTGTTTGCATACTGAGTGTTTAAAAATAAGCATAAGAAAAACAAATGTAAAAATATATTCTTGGGTACTCTGGAAATCTGGTAAAGAGACCTCCTGCTCCAGAAGCCCACACGAGCCACCCTTGAAGGCTGGCCTCTGGAAGAGCAGGCCTCATTAGGCAGATTAGTCATGCTATGCCCCAAAGCTCTGCTCCTGTAACTGGCCTTGCTGGATCAGATCACAAACAAAGAATATACACAGGCCAATCTGCTTGCCAAAGAAGTACAAACATTCCCATTTAGAGTATACACATCATGTTCTATGAAGTGGGCTTCCTAAGTGGAGAGACACATCACCAACCTCCACTCGGAGGGAACTGCTGTGTCAGGTACGGGCCCTGAGCCACAGGGAACTGTCACCGTGGGGCAGCGCTCATGTGCATTAAAGATACAGATGGCTTCTGCAGACACAGATTTATGTTTCACATTCTGAAACTACCTGGATTTTGTTATTACAATGAATTAGAATTGTGGGTTCAGTAACTCTGTGGATATACCTCCTATAAGAGAGAGGATATTTGCCCAGGTGGGATAGGTAAGTATGTTTTACTCATCTAATTTCTGCAGTGCCTAAGCTCAGTGCAACAAAATAAATGTTTAGCAAGCATGATTTGTTGAATTATCCATGGAAAGAATTACCCTGCTTTGAAGTACACTTTAGTCAATACCCTTTTATCACTGGCTATGTTGACATTTCATACTCTATCTGGTCTAACTCTGCTTGCAACTAGGAGGCTCTTTGAAAGTCAAACATTTAACCAGTGTCCCTGCTCGAGAACTGTGTGTAGTCTAGAATGCGATTTAAATGGACAGGCAAGCTTGCCTTGTCTATTTTCTTGTTCTCAATCTAACATGGACCAGAACACTGAAACAGGATTTAAAAGGTGACGTTCTCGGGGGAGGAAAAAACAAAAAAAGACTATGTACAACCTGATTTTATCTGAAGTTCCAACACAGGGAGAGCTATCTATGGTGGAGACCCAGGGTGGAGGGCAGAGGCAGTGACTGCAGGTGTCTGAGGATGGCTTCCGGGGGCTGCTATCTTGTTTCCCGATTTGGACACTGGTTACCCAGGTGTAGTCATTTTGTGAAAGTACAGTAAGCTGATTATGAGCTCCATATCTTTCTGAATAAATGGTGCACTTCAATTTAAAAAGTTTACCTTGGGTGCCCGTGTGGCTCAGTTGGTTAAGCATCTGCCTTCGGCTCAGGTCATGATCCCAGTGTCCTGGGATTAAGTCCTGCATCGGGCTTCCTGCTCAGCTGGGAGTCTGCCTCTCCTTCTACCCCTCCTCCCTGCCCATGATCTCCCTCTCTCTCAGGCTTGTTCTCTCTCAAATAAATAAAATCTTAAAAAAAAAAAAAAAAGTTTACATAAACTAAAAGGACAAGAAAAAAGACTTTGCTCTCTGTCTTAACCTCTGTGATCCAGTGTCATTTCTTGAGTCCTGCCCAAACTGCTCATGCCCTTGGCCACGGTCTCTCCTCAGAGCCCCTAGATTCTGACCTATGCCCCCAGGAGACACCCTGCTTTTTAGTGAGCTGTTACTGAAAGCAGGGGGTCTTATTCCCTTAGTACATGGAGCAGAAAAGAACGTTGAGGATCATGGCCGAGACAGCTGGAGAAAGAGCCCACGGTGTCCTCACTGTATTGGTGTTCCCAGAGTGGCTCGAGTGTTTCGCATAAAGTGAATTTCTAAACTACCAGGTGCTTCTCTTATAACACATTCCAGGGTCAAATTTACTTCTGAATTTTCATCATTTAACTCTGACTTTATCATGCAACCTCTGATCTCTCTTGTTAAGAGTCAGCTGATTGCATAAATCAAAGAACACACCTGGAAGAGTAATTCTAAACTGTGTTAAGTACTGCTTGTTTACTAATGAACGGAACTGGAGATCACTAATTGCTAACTAAAAACACTTACTAAATGTTATTCAATGTTTATTGTTAATGTTACATTGTTACAGATACCACTGTCAAGTTTCCAAAAATGGGTTTAAAGAGCAAATGATTAACATCTGGGTCCTTTATTTACTTCAGATTTTTAAAAACAACTTAGTTTCATCCACTGAGTCCTATCTGGTGTGTAAACCTCTTCTTGTGATTAACCAACTCCTTTTTTGGGACATCACTTTCTTTCAGTACTATTTAATGTGTAATGGCTTATTTGGGGTCCAAAGAGTCAAAGTAAACTGCCAGGATGGGTGGGAGATGGTTGATCTCCATCTGGGGAGGACCCAGGGGGGCTTCTGAAAAGGAAACAACGGGTTGGAAGTGATGGTGAAGAAGCTGAGTGACCTAAGGGTGGAGGCATCGCAGAATGAAAGGCAGCGCTCATGTGCATTAAAGATACAGATGGCAAGGACTACACTTTTGAAACACCCTGCAGCAACAGCAGACAGACCTTTCAAAAAGGCACAACCCCATGAGGACAAAGGCAATGAAAAGAGGATGCCGGCAACAAGATTTCGGAAGCGGTAGAGTTGCTGGATGACTGGCTACGGACCGAGCACAACAAATGTGAGGATGTCGTGAAAACACTGGAATTAAGCTGCTGGGGAGTCCCAGGGCTGGGGCATCCGTGGAAGTGAGGGTGAACGTTGGCTATGAAACAGGAACTCAGGTAGAAAGTCCGTTTAAAAAGCAGCTGCTTGGCTCTCCCCCCCACCCCCCTCCCCAGGCAGAGGTCCTGTGCCAGCGAGGTCAAGTTACAAGTGTCTAGACTGGGGGCGCTCTGCACGGTGGGGGCAAAGCACCAGGAGCACAGAAGGTCAGGGATAGCCACACAGCCCAGCTCCTCTGTCCCACAGAGAACATCAGGAAAATCATCATCAAGATCTCAGAGATAAAAGGATACTTACTGTACCTAGGAAACAAGAATGGGGTGCAATGAGGAAAGGAACATTCAGAAAGCAAATGAGCTCACAGAAGTTAAAAATGACAGGATAAATGAAAAACCCTAACTAGAGGGTTAGGAATTGAGGAAGGGGAACCTGGCTGGCTCAGTTGGGAGGCCAATGAACTCTTAATCTCAGGGTTGTGAGCTCGAGCCCCATGTTGGGTGAGGAGCTTACTTAAAAAACAACAAACAAACAAACAAAGCAACATAAGAGGTTGAGGAAATACACCTGAAAGAACAACAAGAAGAAAACAAAATGGAAAGCACAAGTCAAAAAATAAAAGCAGAGGACCAGTTTCAGGGGGAAAAAAAATCCATAAATAGAGAAAACAGGAGAGAAGAAATCAGAAACAAAAGAATTTCTCAGCATAAGGCTCATAAGTTTCTAGTTAGAAAGGATGTACTCATCCCCAGAAATTTCAGAATACTGGAATAAAGAGACCTTCCTGCAAATTTCCGGAGAAAAAACAAGGGAATGGCATCTGGCTTCTCCACAGCTACCCAGGCTTCTGAATTCCGTGAGAAAATCACTCCTTGCTTATCAATCAAACACTACATAAAGGTACTTTCAGACATGCAAGATCCCCCAAATTACTTCTTTAGCACAAATTTTTTCAGAGACCATTAGAGGATTTGCTCTGTCAAGAGAGTAAACAAAGGAGGAGTGAGACACAGGATTGGGAAACAGAGACCCAACAGGGAGGTAAGGGAAGGGCCTAAGGTGGGCAGTGTGGATGGTGAGAAGCAGCAGTCTGTCTGAGCAGGCGGAGTGCTGGGAGAGACCTTATGGAGATGAGCTGCAGGCTGCCTGATGTGAGTGCCTCAGGAGGAGACTCACCGAACTGGAAGGGGCCTGGAGAGCTCCTACCATCAGTATGCGAAAGCACGGAGCCGACAGGAATCAAGACAAATATCAACTCCAGGGCAGGAAAGGAAAAACACTCATACTCTACTCCATGGGTCAGTTGTCTGTAGCATTTATGCAGTCAGAAGAACGTCGATGCTGACACTGTGACATGCACGGGACACCAGACGGATGGGAAGTGTTGAGAGAAGTGTTAACTCCTCATTTTCCACAGCTAAAGCCCCAAACTTGAATATCAACAGGAGCAATATAAAAGTGTGATTCTGAGAGTGAATCAGCTGAAAGGACTGAAATGTTCATTTCTGGGATCAGGCAGGTGGATGACTGCTGGATTTCAGTGGCTTTTCTTTACTTTTTATTTTATTTTTTTCCCAGCGGCTTTTCTTTATACCACATGCATCAATAAAGGAGAAAACGAATTTAAAGTTATAGCCAAAATACTTCAGTTACTGAGGGAACAGTCTGTTCCGGGTAACATGACCCCAGGCTTGGCCCAGATGCACGTGTAGAGAACCCAACGAAATCACATACCTTTGATGCCTTCCCAGCTTTGAGGGACCGCACAAGTTCCCCCTGAGCAGCTATGCTGTTGAACAGTTCCAGCGGGGAGGCACACCCCTGCTCACCATTGGGCATGTCTGCCATCTCTGGGACCTAGGTTTATAGCTGGCTAGGAGGTTGGAAGATCTGCTCCGTGGTCCAGACAAAACTGTGAGGGAGAAGGGGGAGAAGGGGGAGAAGGGGATGGGGAAGGAGGGAGAGATTGATTAACGAGCCACTGTAGCTCTTTTACCTTTCCTGCTCTACCTAGTCCTTCGTCTTTCCAAAAAGATTGGAGAGGAGTTATAACAAAGGGCATGGATAAAATAACATTAGTAAAAGTATAAGCAGAAATTTGGGGCCATGAAAAAGGAGAAAGGTGGACGAACGATGCCCGCGACGAGGACGGAAGGAACTGCTAGGACTCCCCACTGGCAGGACTCCTCCAACTGAGACCAAGTGTGCCTCACCTAGCACCCAGCACCCAGGAAGGACTTGCGTCTGTGCACAGAGTAAGTACCAGAGTGCTTTAACAAACCTAAGTTCACCAGAACTAAAAACACTCAGCAAACTGCAATTTACTCTTTATCTTAATTGTACTGGGGATGAGTCCCACGCCCTTGCAAGCCATAGCCAACAGGTCACTGAGCAAATGGCTTCCTCTGCTGGCCAGCTGCTCTGTTCTCAGGTTAAGCAAGGCCTGGGGTCAAGGACAAGATCATATCTAGGATGAGGGTAGGGCCTTATCTGTTCTGGGATCCAAATGAGGAAAAGAAGGATACATGGCCTGTCCATTCTACACGCTGTCCTACTTCACTGCAGCCCTTTGAAAAAGGTGTACCTGCACCTTTTATTAGTCGTTACTTTTAACCTTGAAAAAGGTGGGACACAGGGCAGGCCACTTGATGCTGCCTGGTGCAGAGACTGACCACACTCAGTTCCCTCTTGGGTCAGTCACTTCCCTTTTTTGAGTGTCAGCTTCCTCATCTAGAAAGTGGCACAATCAGGAACCTCTTCAGCTACCTCAAGGGCTGCTGTGAGAAGAAATGAGGAAAAACTAAAAGGCAGCATTCCGTAAACTGTAAAGCAAGATATAAATCCATTATGAGTATTATTTGTTAGGGTTCCAGGGCTTGGCCGAACCCCAGCTCTGTTTACAACTTGCCACTCGGCCCTGAACGAGAGGACAATGACAATGGGCTGGGCCAGGGCAGCCAACCCCCAGCACCTCCACACCTGCTATTTTTCTGAACACCTTATACACATCCATTCACTGAAGTCTCACAGCAATCCTGTGAGAGAGATCTGTTGTCTCCATTTCATAGATGAGCAAACTGAGGCACAGAGAGGTTACAGAACTTCCCCGAGATAACACAAGTGGAAGGGGTGGGATATAAACTTAGGCAGCTACAGCTCACACTCTCGAATACCGTCCTACACGTTACTTAACTGTGAGGAGTCTCAGCCTCTCAGCTGTAACGTGGGGCCGACGGTAACACTACCTGCAGGATTGCTGTGTGGATGGAGCATGATGGTTCAGGTAAATAACCAGCCCAGCACAGCACTGGCCCCACCAGGAAAGGTTCAATATGTGACTATTATGTCTTTAATTATTTAAATTTTTTCTGTTAACTTTATGAACCAAAACCCCAAACCTGAGGGGTAATTTGTTTGTTTGTTTGTTTTTTTAAGTTAAACACTAGCCCTAACATGGGGCTCGAACTTAGAACTCTGAGATCAAGAGTCGCATGTTCCACCAAGTGAGCTACCCAGGTGCTCCTGGAGTACTTTACTTTTATTATTTTGTTAAATGTTTAAGAAGGATATAAATTTTAACTAGGCTTATCTTTATATAAATCAATGAGAGCATAATACCGAAACCAGGATGAGACAGTAACCAGTTTCTTTTCCCTCCTGGCTGAGAATCATCTCAATTCCCAGAAAAGGGAAGCTGGGTGAAATAACTGCTTCAGATAACAAAACTCACAGTTTAGGAAGGCCTGCAAGAAGGAATGCGGAAGAACCTCTGACTAGCACTGCAGAGGAGAAACAAACACTCAGGCCCGCATCAAATTACAATCAAAGGATGAAAATTACTTCTAGCCACAAATGATCAAACATCACGTCCAGCTCCTTTACACACGATCCCAAATTTGTCCAACCTTCAAAGTTGGGTGGCTTGGTATATGCTCTGCATTAGCAGATGAGAGGTGATGGCTCAGGGAAGTCAGAACTGCCCTGAGGTCCCACTGCCAGAGGAGCTAAGCCAGGATCCGACCCCAAAGTCCTCCAAAACCCTGTGTTCCCTCAGCATTCCAGCTGCTCCCCCTGCCTGGAATGTGATACTCTCTCCGCTGCTTGCACACTGCAGGTTATCTTACTAATTCAGACCTCAGCTCTTCTCTGCAGCCTTTCCTGGTTCCTGTACCTCTGCGGCCAAGCTGATGGCTGGGTCATTGGTGGTCCCCGGGCATTTTGTTAGTAACTTGATGACAGCACTCATGTGGCATTTAGTTATTCATGTCTTCTCCACCAGACAATAAAAGCAAACACTGGGTTTTACTCTTTTATGTGCCTCTAATGCCTGGTACACAGCAGTTTATCAACATTTACTGAATTAATCAATCTCATAAGTCACCCAGTTCAGGGTGCCTGGGTGGCTCAGTCGTTAAACGTCTGCCTTTGGCTCAGGTCATGATCCCAGGGTCCTGGGATGGAGTCCCACATCGGGCTCCCTGCTCTGCGGGAAGCCTGCTTCTCCCTCTTCCACTCCCCCTGCTTGTGTTCCTGCTCTCGCTATGTCTCTCTCTGTCAAAAAAAAATAAATAAAATCTTTAAAAAAAAAAAAAAATCACCCAGTTCAATATTCCCCCTAAAGTTTATATCCTCTCATGTTATCTTTGCAAGTGCTTATTCCAGTTTAAGGTACATTTTCCCCATGTGGACTTTACACAGCCTCATTTTTAGCATTTTGCCACTGTGCTGAGCCTGCTGGGATTTGGGGAGGGCCAGGCTGGCCACATGGTGCCTTCTCCAGGTCTCACACCCCAAGTCTAGTTTTTTAACCCACTGCCTACCGTCTTGGTCGCTCTCTTTGGAACTCTCTTTTATCCCTGTCCTTCCAAAAGTGTAGTATCTGGCATACAAGGCAATGGGTGACAGCAGTAAGGTTTTGAAGTCTGCGAGTAGGACCAAAAGCATTAGCCTTAAAAATTCCTAAAGAAAGGACCAGGTAGAATAACTGGGTATGCCCTGGACAGATAATCTCCCCCTGCAATGGAGCCGGTAACTGTAGAGGATCAGCTAGACGAATGGGGCCTGCACCTAGGGTCCATGTTGTAGGGAAAAATATGTTTTCTCAAAGCAGAATTCCGTTTGAAAGCACACGGGAGCTAAATCTGATGAGGGAACAGCAGGTAAGGTCTCCTCACTCTCATGATCATGAGGCAAACACTGCATGGGAACCACCCACATGATAAATTTTGTGTGCATGTGTGTATGTGTATGTGATGCAACCTCTTGAAAGACAAGAAAACAGGGGCGCCTGGGTGGCTCAGATGGTTAAGCATCTGCCTTCGGCTCGGGTCATGATCTCGGTGTCCTGGGATCAAGCCCTGCGTCGGCCTCCCTGCTCAGGGGGAGCCTGCTTCTCCCCCTCCCCTTCCCCCTGCTTCTGTTCCCTCTCTCGCTGTGTCCGTCAAATAAATAAATAAAATCTTAAAAAAAAAAAAAAAAAGACAGGAAAACATAACAGAATCTCTTAGTTCACATGCCCATCCATTTACCCCCGTTTCGTGTGTCTGCTCTCCTTTTTCCTCGCGTCTAGTCGACATGCTCCTTTATTTTTTTGTTAACTTTTATAATGAAATTTAACTTCAGAAGTTTTTAACCCAGAGTTCAGCATGTCTGAAATGACATCAACAGTTTGCATACACACTGGTATGTGCACGGTTCTAAGCAGAGTATCCAGGTTACTTTTCCAAAGGGGTCCGAGATGCAAAAACTCTATGAACAACTGTCTTAGTGTTTACCGCATAAAGGGCAAATAGAGCTTTGAATCTTTGTTAGGAGAGCTGTTTTATCTATTTAACAAATAGTAAAATCTAAAACAAAGAAACAAAGCTGTAATCTATGGAGTTAACTATCATCTCCTCTGAAAAAAGTATTGGGAGTTAGAGCAAAACTTCATAATCCATGGCAGATCCTAATGCACCTTTAAAGAGAAAGCTAAAAGGCTCTTAAAAATTACTTCTCAATTCCTCTTTTTAAAGATCTTGAATCTTGTGCTCATTTTGAAAGGTTTCATTGTTCTGGAAGAGCATAACAGGCACTTGAAGAAACTGGGTGGTTTTGGGATGGGGAAGAGAAAGAATTATAGAACCATTTAACAGAACATGACAATGACTTGGGCCATCCTGAAATCATCTCACAGATCAGAATACACTGGTCTACAATTTGGGGAAAGGGGGCATAAACAGCCAATTCTAGAGCAGCCGGGAAGAGCATTGTTTCTGGATGCCTGGAGTACCACCAGGAGGTGGGATACCGTCTTTCACGTCCAGGCCCCACAGCATGCGTGACAATGTCTTTGGATGGTCAAGTCCCCAGAAGACAAGAAAACGACCTCTGTGGAGCAAGGAGTCCTTTAACACTTCAAACCTTGGGACAGGTTACGTCCACCTTTTCTTTGTTAAACACTGAAAAGAAAGGTTATTTTTCCCTTCAAATAATAAAATCCATGTTACCTTAAAAGGCGAAGACACGAACTTCTATGAAGCCAGGCCTAAGATACTCTTGTGTATGACAATGAGAAAGCTAACACGTTAGGATGTTGAGTATATAAGGAGGCCTCATCAGTGAAAACCGTGCGTGAGAGCCAACTCGAAGGTGCTGCAAGATGAGCTGTAGGGCCAAACAGGCAACTGCTCACCGAGTATCTCCATTCCCTTTGGAAGCTGTGAATCACCTGAGCTTCGGGTCAACGGGATGAAATACAATGCACAACAGCCTGATTCTAAGAGACACAACCCCTTGCCCCCCAAACCAAGGTTTTCAGTGCTTTGCTAAAAGGCTGGTAAAAATTCCAACGAGATCTAAGCCTCATGAAGATGGTAATACATACCCAGGATGTGGGAGGCACTGCAGACGTGGCCACTGGTCACGCTGGGCAGCTGAGTGGCTGAGACTGCCCCGAGCAGCCAGAGGTCTTCTTTTATAGTCTTCCCCTGTTTCTTTCAGTTTCTTTTTTAGAAAAAGGTCTTCTCTCCTTTTTCCTGTTTACCCTACTCTTCAGCTATTTGCACGTAGGGATTTTTTATAAATTACTTAGTTTCTCAGAAACACTTGAGATTCCTGACCAACCTCCTTGGTGAGGCTGTCCAATCAGGGGTGGGTTGGGTGGGGGCGTGTGGGGGGACGGGTGGAGACCGAGCCATTAGCCGGTCGTTGCATCAGCCACCCCATACTCCAGATTGGCCTCCATGTAACCTCTCCACCCTCTTCCCGTTCCCCACCCTCTGCATTAGTGTGAGTAACTGTTTATGTGTAGTCGTGGGAAGGCGGAAAGGCGGCTGTGAACTCCCCGCAGCTGCTCACCGAGGCAGCGCAATGCAGTGTAAAGAGCAGGAGTTCTGGGGTCGGACGGACCTAGCTTTCAATCCCAGCTTGGGCATTTTCTCGTGTCAAGACCTTGGGCAAGTGCCATTACCTCTCTGCTTCATCCTCAGGTTCCTCATCTGCGAAATGGGCATAAAGAAGCCTCCTAACTTTACCGCGGAGGGAACTGAGTGCGATACTATAGGCAAAGCCCCCAGCACGTGGCACACACTCGTTCCAAGTGGGGGCCTCTCGCCTTGGGGGAGGGGAAGAAGGAGGGGACGAGGAAGGGTCGGTGCCGGCGGGAGTGGGCGACAGACGGGGACGCGGGCGCTCGGAGGAGGGGGACGAGGGGCGCCGTGACAGCCTCCACGCCCCTCGTGGTGCCAGAACCCGGCGGGCAGCGAGCCGGGCTCTGAGGAGGATACTCCGGGCCCTCGCCTGGAGGCGGCGGCGGAAGAGCCAGGTCATCCGGCGCCGCCCCGGCCTCCCGCCCTCCCTCATCCCCCCACTTACCGGCCCAGCCGGGCCCTTCAGCGCCGCCGGCTCAGCTACGGGCGGCCTCCTGGGCGTCCGTGGAAACTCCCTCCGGCCGGAACAACTTCCGGCCCGGCTACCCCATCATTGGCTGTTCGCGTGGGGGCGGGGCGGAGGCCGCGGATGATTGGTTGGAGGCCCCGGAACCAGCGGAACGCACCTGGGGTGCGGAGTGCAGACCGGACGGCCTCCGGCAGGACCGAGCGCTTCCGGTGCGTGTGGTGAGCGGCGGGCCCGTGGGCGGGAGGGGGCTGAGACCTGGCGGTGGCGGCGGCGGGGCGGCCCGAGCGCTCCGCGCCCCTCAGCGCGGGCCATTCACCGTCCTTCGCCCGTCCTTCATCGCCGCTGCCTTCCTTCTGGGCCCGCCCTACCTGCAGCTTGGCCAACTTCTCTTCATCCTTCAAAACCCATCCCTGGTCGTCTCTTCTTGGTTGCCTTCCTCAGTCTGCGGTCTCCGGCGCAGGATCCGTGTTTTGTGTTTAATCTCTGTACACACCAGACCCAACATGAGGCTTGGCACAAAGTAGGTAATCAGGCCGTGTTTGCTGAATGAGAATATTCCGTTTCTTTTACTTTCTGGGTGCCCCCCCCCCCCCCCCCCCCCCCGCACTTCACAAATATTTCTAGACGCTGGGGCTCAAACAGTGAACAAAACACGGGAAGTCCTGTCGTCGTGGAGCTGACTGCTGGTGACTCGCCGCGCCGCTCCCCCGTTCCGCGCTCGCTTCTGCGGCGCCCCTACCTCCTCCTCTTGGTTGGGTCCCCGCCCCCACCATGAAGAATTTTCCTTCCCCCCCATTTGCTTTAGAAACATAAACGGCAGCAAACACTTTCCCCCTGAAGTTTCCATTGTTCCCGGATGCTCCCACTCTTCTCCATTTTTTGCCCGTTTTCCTTGAGTCACCCTTGCCGCCACCTCTCTGGTCCCTTTTGATTAGTTTTGCCGGTTTCCTTCTCCAGGGCTTCTCACTCCGTCTGCTCCCTCCCCTCCTCGCCAGCAGTGCCCACAGGTCCCTGTGAAACTGCAGCCAAACTGACTGCCACCTCTCCTCGCCTCTGCTTTACTTTTCTCCGTAGGATGTCTTACTACCTGACGCCCTGTGTTTCGCTTGACTGTGGTCTGTCTCTCCCACTGCATGTGAGCGTGGTGAACGCAGGCCATTGTTGACTGTGTGGCTTGCTGCGGTGTTCCTGGCACCTGCTGTGGGGCTTGGTGAGTAGCCCATCAGTGCTGAATAAACCAATGAAATGCACATGAAGCAGGTAGTGCGGGGAGCCCTACCATCCACCCTCCTGCATTCATTCAGTCCTCGCTGCCTTTCCTTGTTAGGAAGTGGGCTCATGGGCCCCCATCCTCCTGCTCTCTGATGTTTTGCTGTAGACCTCTTTTTTTTTTTTTTAAGATTTATTTTATTTATTTATTTGAGAGAGAGAGAGGGAGAGAGAGAGCTTGCAGGAGAGGAGGGGAGGGAGAGGATCTCAAGCAGACTCCGTGCTGAACGTGGAGCCTGACGCAGGGCTCGATTTCACAACCGTGAGATCAGGACCCGAGCCGAAATCAAGTCAGATGCTTAACCGACTGAGCCACCGAGGCACCCCACCATAGACCTCTTTTTAAATTCTGGCCATTGGCCTCTCTTTTGAGTCAAGTGCTGCAGACAATTAGGTGGGTGGGAATCCATCTTAATGGCTGAGCACAGACAGACACCCTGGTGGGGGGAACCTGGTGGGTTCCCTTTGACAGGAAGGAATGGCATGCTGTGGGGTGTGGTGCTGTGTACGGGAGTTGAGACAGGTGAGATGTCTGAGCAGGACCAGGCTAAGTATTTAGAGAACAGAAATGCCACACTGTTTGCAGAGCACAGTCCGCTAGTTTATAATTAGTGCATTATATAAGTTTTATTTAGAGGATGGCTTTGTGTATGGAAGGTGTTACCTGCCTAGATTAGGCTGCGGGGGAGGGGTGGTGGTGGGATTTTTGGAGGAGGGAGACTACATTTGTTGAATGATGACGTAATGTGTTAAGCAATGGAGCCCTTCAGGCGATGGGTGCCCTTTGCGGGAAAGGTGTGGACGGGGTGAAGCGGTTGGATTCCAGGGGATGCGAAACCCACTCTCTAGGGAAAGAGCTGGGTAATAGGCTGAGTGGCTTAACAAGGGACCCAGAAGGAGTCTCTGGTGCTGACCTGACCCCACATACGTGGAGGAGGGGCTCTGTGGTACGCTAAGGTAGGGCACCTGGGGCATCTCAGAACTTGGTGCGTGGCTATTAGTGCTGCTCCAGCACGCCCTCTGCTGCCCGGGAAGTGCTGGGCACCCTCGTTTTCCTCCTGACTGTACTTCCTCTTCAGAGCACAGGCTTGAACTGCAGACCGCAGGACTTCTTCCAGACACTAGTTGGCAGCAATTTATCGTGTATGATGGTTCAGAATTTTCAGGAAGAATTTTTTAGAAAGAGGAAATTCACTGCTGTGTGTGTGTTTGGGGTGAAACTGGCAGATTTGGACCATACCTTCAGAACTGGGGGGACTGGTGCCTCGAATGCCGTGGTCTTGTGTTGTGGGTCTGTCTCCCCAACTGGCTTGTGGTTGAGATGGGATATCTAGGCAGGGGGTAAAGGAGGCACTGGAACCCAAGGGGAGGGTGAAGGTAAGGGTGGGTTCTGGACATCTTTCCATTTTAGTATTTTCAGACCTACCCTCAAAGGCCTAAATTGACCTTCCAAAAGGCATCTTTAAAATCCTGAATCTTTCTGTCCAGGCATCCAGTCTCCATTTAGCGAGGTCCTTTTCTTATGTCTTTCAATAAAATTTTAGTTTTCTTCTTACAGATCTTGCTAATTTTTTGTTTAAATTATTCACAGATATCCCATAGTCTTCATTTAAGAAAATTAAATCTTCTAATTATGCCTGGTGTATAGAAAAGTCCTCATTTTTTAATGTGGTTATTCTTAAGAGTTTTCCAATCGTGGATTCGCTGGGTGGCATGTTTTCTTTTAATTACACACAGTGGTAAGTATTCTTCCATGCGTATTTTCTGACACTTGACTTTGTTTGGTCTCAGGTAGTTTGTCCTCGAAGGACTGCAAGAAACTGTCTTCAATGGCTTCATTGGTGGCTTATGATGACTCGGAGTCAGAGGCTGAGACTGAGTCCGTGGGAAGTATTCATGCTGTCAGCCAGATGAAAGACACCTCTGAGGTGGTCAAACCTCCTGGGCAGGATTTTGCATCTGAAGCCCCAGGTGTGACGGAAGGGGCAACACTGCCCACAAAGCATGGTTCTTGTGAAGACCCTGCTGGCCATTGTCTCCCACTGGTTCGGCTCTGGAGAAGTGACCCAGGATCTTGTCCTAGCCAGAGGCTACAGTGGCCCAGGACGGAGCCTGATGTCACCTTCCCCACAGATAAGCCTCCTCGACCTTCCCTGTGGACCAGCCACGCTCCAGCTGGCCATGTGCCCCTGGCAGCTGCCCGCTTTAGGCAGGTGAAACTCTCCTGGGGAACTTACAACTCCCCTGAACCATCCTTCTGTGCCCAAACCAAATCTGAAACCCCAGATAAAAATGGCAGCTCCCTTCAGAGGAAAAGATGTGAGGACTGTATTGTGCCCTACACCCCAAAAAGACTACGACAGTCACAGGCATTAAGCACAGAAACTGGCAAGAATAAAGATGTGGAGGCCCAGGGTCCATCTGCAGGGCATGCCCCGGCCCCTCTCTGTGTGGCCCCCAGAGTTTCTGAGTTTATTCAGCCATATTTGGACAGTCAGTATAAAGAAACCACAATTCCCAGAAAAGTGCTCTTCCACCTGAGAAGCCACAGGGGCCCTGTCAACAGCATTCAGTGGTGTCCAGTCTTTGCTAAGAGCCACATGCTTCTCTCAGTTTCCATGGATAAAACCTTCAAGGTAAGACTTGAGTGATGCTGCCTTTTCAGGGACTCTTAGAAGTAAACTGCTGAGTGTTTTGTTTTTCACAACAGTGAGGCAGGGGTGCTGAACATCTCTGGGAATTTCTGTAATTCTCCCTGTTGCATTCAGGAGTGTGTTCTCAGTGACCCACCCTGGATTGTTGGTCCATTCTGTCCCCTCCCTGCTGACGCTGCCTTGCTTAGGCCACCAGAGAATGCTAGTCTTTATCCCTCATGGGGGCACTGAGGACGTGCAGACACACTGGAGCCCTGGGGGATGAGGTCACTGAGTGAGGGCAGTCAGAGGGAGAGGAAAGCAGGCTCAGGACAAATCCTGGGCCCCTGTGAGCCACATGGAGTGTTGAGCCACGCCAGCTCTGTGCCGGGCTCTGTGTTGGATGCCAGGCGAGCAGAGGTAGACAGACCTGGTCCCTGGCTTCAGGGCATGTGGTGTGGTAGGGGCTGTGGACAAGTGGAGAGGCTCTCATAGCCCTGGGCTCAGGAACCGTGAACCCACTGGGAGGGACAGCAGCCCAGGCTGGAAGGGCTTGGTGAAGTCTTCCAGAAGGAGGGGAAGGTTCACTTGGTGCAGGGGCTGAGATGGGGCGGAAGGATGTTCTTGGCCATAAGCATGGGAAATATTGAGGGGCCTGATGGGGGGTGAGGGGCCCAAGGCTGCGGAAATAGGCAGGGCTCAGACCAGGAATGGCTGTGGATGCCCTGTGGAGGACTTCCGGTTCATACAGAAACTCTTTTCATTGTTGCTTATTTATTTTAAAAGCTACTGAAGTCATACAGACTTGGAGTAAGCAGTCCCCACGTGCACAGGGGTGTCACATAGCGCGTGTGTCACCCCTCCTGTAACCTGTCTCCAGCCCTTTGGGCTGTACTCTGTCCCTCCTCCTCACTCCTCAGCACCTAGCAACTCACCTGTATGTAGTAGGTGCCAAGTCAATGCGAGCTGAACCAAAGCTTCCTGGAAAGAACATGGCTTTGGAGTCGAAGGGACGTGGCTGCAGATCCAGCTTTGCTGTGGAGCAGCTGGTTAGCTGGCCCCACTCCGAGTCTGGTGTCTCATCTGTAGAGGGCATAATCGTAGTCATGTGGGAAAAACGCTTACAAAACCCCAGCACAGAGCTAGGTACCCCACAGGTGCTCGGTAAATGTCAGCTTCCTCCGTCTGTTTTCCTTACAGTTCTGGAACTATCCTGCCCCGGACATTGTATTTGCAAGTTATGTTTTGGGCTTTTCTCCTAGGAGGCATTTTCTGAAATGAAGAAAGGAAGCCTAAATACAGTGAAGGCTTTGAAATGAGCTAAACTGTTGGGTATCATTTTTAAGTGGCCACTTTGAGTCCTGAATCGACTTGTCTGTGTTCTCTTCTGGCAAGGTTAATGGAGTTGTGCGGGGACAGTGCCATGTTCCACCTTTAGTGTGGAGCCTGGGGATTTGCACGCTGGGCTTCGGTGAGGGTGGGGGCTCAGGTCTGCTCAGGAGGCTTCTGGTGTCCATGGTGTGTACTGAAACATGCGTGGTTCAATCCCACAGTGCTGGGGCTTCTCCGCCCTCCTTCCTGAGTCTGCGCCCGTGGAGGGCCGAGTGGGGCCTGGGCCCTTGGGTCAGGAGCACGTCTGGAGGGTTTCTGGTGGGCCCGTGTGGGGCCTGTGTAGTGCCAGGTCGTGTCTGGCTGGCCCTGGATATGGGCTGGAGTTAGAGTGATCTGGGCCTTGGGGTCTGGCTTCATCCCCAACAGCTTTGTGACCCTGGGCAAGACACTTAACTTCTCAGATTCTGTTTCCTCCCTGATAAAACAAGCTGATGAGACCTACGGTTGGCACTTCTCAGGTGGGACAAGTGCCCAGGCGTGTGTGTCTGAAGCACCCAGTCTAATGCCAGGCACATGTTTTTGTGGGGGGTAGTGTGGTTACAGGTGGGCCACCTGAGGGGCATGGGCAGCACCTTTCTAGGGCCCTGCAGGGAGGGGGCCGTCTGGCAGATGTTGGCAGCACAGGCTGGAGGAGGAGGCGCCTTGCCAGGAGATGTCAAAGGACAGGCTGGGTTGCTGTGGGCAGAGACAGGTGGAGGGACGTAGGGCAGCAGGTATGCCCTAGTGGATGCCTGCCACCTGCCCGCCATCTGCAGGGTCGCGCCTCCTGATGGCGAGGGGCAGGCTGGGAGCCCTGTGAGGACTGGTTTGCACCCAGCATCAGGGAGGTGCTCTGTGGGCCCTGCTTGGATCACTTTTGCCCGCCAAGTTTAGGTTTCCTAAGCAGGGGCATCCCCGCTGTAGTATAGTTTTTAAACAGAGCACGTCTGAGTGAAGCCATTGATTTGGGTGTTGTGTGTGTTCGGTCGTGTAGTCGGTGTTTGTGGAGTAGATGAGTGTGCTAGGTGCTATGTACTGGGGATGCATGGACGTATCCTTGGAGGGGACCCTGCATCAGCCAACTAGCTGTGACACCTTGTGACCAGAAGGGGGCGCAGTTGGCCCAGTTTGGGAAGCTGCTCAGGCATTCAGGCAGAAGGACTGCGTAGGAAAGCCTTGCCTGGAGTGATTCACTGAGACCTGGGTCCTGGGCCGTTCGCTGTGGAACTGCCCTCAGTGGGGCCGGGTGCAGTTGCTGTGCCTGCCCTTCCGAGGAGGTGGTGTGTGTGCTGCAGGTGATGTGTGCACCGGCCTCTTGCTTGGCCTGGCAGCCTCCAGGGAGCCCTGTCCACTTCACTGTCTGTCCCTCATGGCGAGGCTGCGGAGGTGGCATTGGAGGTGGTCCAGGGACAGGGCGCGACTGCCGTCATGGCTGCTGGGGTCAGTGTCTCCTGACCTCCTTCTTCCTGTGGGGTCCTGAAAAAGCAGGGCTTTAATAAGCCATATATGCAAATGGTTGGGCCAGGATCCTCACTGCTCTAAGATATTTGACAGTTGGGACGCCTGGGTGGCTCAGTTGGTTAAGTGTCTGCCTTCGGCTTAGGTAATGATCGCGGGGTCCTGGGATTGAGTCCCGCATCGGGCTCCCTGCTGAGCGGGGAGCCTGCTTCTCCCTCTGCTTCTCTCCCTGCTTGTGCGCAAGATCTTTGACAGTTTTCATTGACAGAGTTATTTGGCAAATTGATTTTGAGCTCCTTTTCAGTGTGAAGAATGTGTGGCAGGGGCTGGAGGAGCCGGGATGGGCAAACTGATTGGGGACTAGGTGGGAGCAGGGCTGGGAACCGGGGAGGGAAGTCCTGGCTGATGCCTCGGTTTCGCTGGGGCCTCAGGTGCATGTGTAGCCTGGTGTGCAGCTGGCAGCCCCAGGCAGGATGGTGTTCTTCCCCCTCCCTGGGGTCAGAGGGTGGTGACGCGGCAGATCTTGGGGGCCTATGAGGTGGAGGGGGCAGTGGGAGGCTTGTGGATGCTGAGTCTGGAGTGAGTATGGGGCTGTGGGCACAGGCAGGAGCCCTGGCTCCCTGTAGCCCAGTCCTGGGTAGAGAGCAGACGGTGTAGTGGGGAAAGAGCTAGAAGAGGTGGGTATGACAGGGCGCCCCCCCCAACTCTGTGCTCCCTTCCTAGGATGCGTTTCCCCTTGTCTTTTGGTTAAACTCTGCCAGAGTGCCTTCTTGAGCCCCACTGCATCAGGAGGGAAGGAAGACCCTGGGGGCTGGGGTCACAGCACTTAGTTTGAATCCTCCCTCTGCGGCAGACTGGCTGTGTGATCTTGGGCAAGTTACTTCCCCGAACCTCAGCCGGTGGATGTATGGTGGACACGACTGTGCCTGCCTGGCTGGGTTTTTGTGGAGAAGAACCAGTGTTGGATGTGGACTCTCTGTGCAGTGCCTGGCACATAGTTGTCACTCACCGTGTGCTCACAGTTTTGCTCTCCCCAGGAGTCTTGTCCCTTCCTTACCATGAAGTGGCCTCTCATTCTGCCTGTGTAGCCATGAACTGTATCTGCCACACCTTGTAGATTTTGAGCCTCTTGAGGATGGAAACTGTGCCAGACCCATTTTTGTATTTTCCGTAGCACCTGGCACAAAGTTTTGTACATGCTAAGTGATCAGTAAAGATTAAAAAAATTTTTTTGGATTTTATTTCCAGCCTTTGGGAAAGAATGGTCTCTTAGGTGCATAGATTTTATTTGCCACTAGGGGGCACAGTAAGACTTAATATAAGCTCACTCAAGCTTCTAGAATGTGAAAGAATCCTTGATTCAAGGTAACATTTACTGAAATATGATTTCTTTTCTGATCAAGAGAAAAACAACACAATCCATCTGATTAATCTAAAGAGCGTGAAGTGCCATTTCCTTCATCTCCTTAAAATGTAGCTTTGGAATTCATAAATTTCAATTGGGTATATTACAGTGGAAAGATACTTATTTTAATATGTTCTAAATGTTCTGTGAGCTGTAAAATATGCTTATATTAGTTTTGAAAAATTTACAGCTGGAGAAATTAAGTAAAATAAAACAATGACTCATAACTCTGCACTGATGCTCTGTTTTCTTTCCTGATGATCCCTTCATGCCCCTGTCTGTAGCATGCATCTGTTTCTCACAGTTGTAATCCCAGCACGGATACCCTTTTATCTACTCTTTTCATTTCCCTGTGTCCTCATTTGGCTCAACACGTTTGAATACCCACTGCATGTAAAGGTAGGATTCAGACTTTGAGGCCCTTGGAAAAAGTACAGACGTGGCCTGCTTCAACCAAACACAGGCGGCCCTCACCACCGGCCCCGGGTGCAGAGCCCTCTGCGAGGCACCGGGCACATTCTCACAAGCATCCGACGTGTTTCCTGCTTCCAGGGACCACTGTCCATGCATCAGAACTCAGAGTTCTGAAACACAGAAGGATTTTAAATAAAATGTATGAATGAGGTGCTGTTCATTTGTTTTACAAAATGGTTTGCTTTAGGAATTCTTTCAATAACAGTCTTCCCTATAATACTTAAAAAAGAAAAACCTTTTCATTTTTGATCATGAATGTGATAAAAGCTTATTGTGAAGAACTTTGAAGATGCAGAGAATATGAAGACTGAAGGAGAAAACCAATTGTTGGTAATCCTAACCCTGAGTCAGTGTTTCACTAACACTGGGGGTCGTTCCTGGTTTGGACCTCCCCACCCCCATTCCCATGTGTTCACAGAATCGGGCTCCCTGCAGAGTGTACAGGTTTGATTCTGCTCCCCACCCCATCTTTTGTGCTGTTTGTAAGGGGCGTTGTTCTACCTTATTAAACTTTCCCCAAATGTATTTTTATGACTGTCTCAAATTCAAGACTTTGCTTTGTCATTTCTGTGTTGTTTCCTATCATTACCTGCTTTTGTTTTTGAAATGGCCAGTATTTGAGCGAACATGGCTATACATAAATGTCTTTTCTGCTGCCCTGGTGTGGTAAGATGGGCTTTGGTTTACACCCAGGCTTGAGCTAAAGGCTTTCTGTCTGGTGAGTGGAACCTAAATAGATTGGCAAAGCATCAGTGCTATTGTTGTATGAGACCCTTGGGTTCCTATTCCATATCTGCTGCTTGGTAGCTGTGTGACTTTGGGAAAATCACTTTGCCTCTCTGATTCCCTGGTTTTCTCATTGGTAAAATGGGTATAATGGCTGCCTATGAGGGTTGTTTCTATGTAGAAGAAATGAGAAGATGCAGCGCAGTGCATAGCATATGGGAGGGGCCGAGAAACATGTTCCTAATTCCCCTGTTCTTTTATTGATTAGTTAAACAATTAGAAAAAAGATGAGTCACCCAGAATCCTTCAACTTAATGTAACTCTTGTTTTTGTGAATCTTTTAATAATCTGTCTACAGATACATGTTTTCCCAGGTGTTCAACGTCAGTACTCCTGAGACAGATACTTTTAAAATTTAAGAAGTTTTTGGGTTTGTTTGTACTGAGCTGTTTACCTGCTGCCTTTTCATGAACTGCACATTTATTTGGAAGGCATGTACTGGGGGGCTGGGGTCTGTGTCTCTAAACTGATCACATTTAAAATGTGATAGAAGAAAATGAATTGGACAGCAGTTTGCCAGCTCTCAGCGGGTTTTGTGTCTGGGCCTCCGGCAGCGGGGAGAGGAGCAATTTCGTACCTGAAGAGGCCCAGGAGAGTGAGTCTGGGGGCAGGGGAGAGGCGCCCACCTCGCGTGGCACCAGGTTCACATGGGTCTCAGGCCCCCTTCCCACGTGCGTGTGAAGGAAAGGATTTTGTTCTGGAGGCTGAAGACCCAGATTGGGGGTCTCATTGTGCTGTTTGTGAGCTCTGTGGCCTCTGACAGTGAGTACTATTGAGAGGCTGGACAGAGTTCACCCCATCCCCGAGTGCTTACCACCCATTGGGAATGGTTCCAAATGTTCCACCTCCTCTTGGCTACAGGCCTGTGAGGCAAGGGCTGGTCTTCTTCCCACTTTACAGACAAGGAAGCTGAGGCACAGAGAGGTAAAGGGATTTGCCCATGGTCACACAGCTGGTAAACTATAGAAGCAAGATGGGAAGCTGTCAGACCACAGAGCAAACGGATCTAAAATTCACTCTGCTCTTCTGCCTCTGAGGATAAAGGATGGAAAAGCATATCCCCTCGCTCAAGTGGTACCCAGGCTCTGTCCCAGCCTCAAAGTCTTGTGGTTCTGTTAAGGGACATAACGAGAAGAGATGATTTCCATAGTGGTTTGGATTTGCATTTTTATGTATTACAGGATCCCGTTGATTTATCATTGTTAGGGTATCTGATTATATTAGGGTATCTTAGATGTGCTTTGTAGAAAGTAATATATCTCAGATTCAAAGACAAGGAATTTATGGATTCAAGTGCCAGAGTGAAGGTTTATTTCAGTTTTGAAAGAATTATTTTTGATGGATTTTACAAAATGAGATTGAGAAATGATTTGATGTGTAGAGTGAGGAGTCGTGGAGCATTATGCAGATGATTGGCAATTTATTCCAAGCACGAGGCAAATCTATTGGAAATGAGAGCCGCACAGCTGGGGAGGAGGGTTGGGTTGTGGTGGTGGGCGTTTGGTATTTGGGGAGTGAATGATTAACAGTGCACTGAGGGTAATTAGGTGAAGGCCGGGAGAGACAGGGTGGTGTGTTTGCATGTATGGAGAGATCATCTGGATCTATCTTTGTTTTACAGAAGCCCAGAGAGGGGAAGACACTTGCCTGAGGGCACACAGTGAAGTCAGGTGGTGATGTGGAGCTGGGATCTTGTGTAGGAAGTATTAGGATGCTTCCCTCTCTGGACACCGTTTCCTCCTCTCCCTTCCGACCTTTTGTGTATTTTTGTTTCAGGGAAAGTTCATGGTCGTCTCAGTTGTCCCAGGGGTGGGAGCAAGGGCTTCAGGCCCATCGACAGCAGGGTTGCCGAGCCTCTCTGGGAATTGCCGTGAGATCCTGAGCTGGAACCTTCTCTTCGTGGGAAGTGAAGTGGTTTTTTTTTTTTTTTGACACTCCTCTCCCCCGTATGAAAGCTGCAACGTTTCGGAGGCCAACAAATGAGACATTTCCCACTTTCCGTTTGCTTGCCAGAAGGGCCTTGCAAGCTTTTGCCTTGCAGAAAAAACCTTGAGTTGAAGGAGGAATAAGAAAAGGAAAGTGTGGCAGAACCCAAGCTGTGTTTTCTGCTCTTTGAAAACTTCATTCCGTTGAACTTTAACAGTTCAGGGCTGTGTGCTTGCCAGACGCTGAGGGGGAGAAGACCGTGCTGTGTGAAGGTGCGGATCTGGCCTCAGGGAACCAGCCTCATCCAGTCTCATCCCGTGTCATTAAGGGAAGAATAGAGCAATTTGGGAAAATGCTTTTAATGTAATTGAAAAATGCAGATTGCAAAATTGGCACGGTTAGGAGTTGAGACAGTTTAGTAAATTATTTCTTGCTGCTTTTAAAACTTGGACCCAGAAGATTCTTAAAGGCACCCCTTTACTGCCCAGCGATGGCTTTGTCCTTCTTTAAAAAAAATACGTTGTTTTAGATTTAACTTAGTTTTATCATAAAAGTAGTAAAATTTTGGGAAAAAAATACAAAAAAAAGGTAGAAATTAAAAATAAAACCATAGATCTCCGCTCAGGCATAACAACTGTGAATATTTTGTAAGCAGCTTTTCCTTTCCACATTTTTTCCCATGAGAATCAACTGGTTTTAATTATACCGTAGGTACTTTGTTTTTGTAAGCAGCATTTAAAATTTTTGTGATGGTTATCTTCCCCCCAAACTTTTACCCCTTAAAAGAAGGGGTGGGTAAGTTAGTCCAACCTTGTCACCATTTCTCATAGCTTCTGCTGTCTCTACTCAGGCGTCTCCCCCAGGTGCAGATCCCCATGTGGGGGGAGTGGGGCAGGGCGCAGGGGCAAGGGCATCAGGGGATGGTCAGAAGTGTGTGCGAGGGAGGCCAGTGGTGTCAGGACCCTGGGAACTCCCACACCTCAACCCCGTAACAAAGTGCTGTGAACCCAGGCTAAACTGCAGGGGGACCAGATGGCTATAGAAACCTAGCAACAAAGTGGCCCTAGCCAGGGGTCCTGGAGCTGCTTCCAGGCCAGTCTTCCCATCTTCCCTTGCTAGGGGTGAGGCATTGGGCACCATGTCCCCTCCGGTGGAGCAGGGGCCACAGGGAGATGGGCCATACTCCTGGGGAGGTTCCCTGTCAAGGGCTTTGATTTGGGGACTCAAATTAGTTCATTGGCCTGGGTGTCCCTGGATGGAGCTTCTAATTTTCTTTCTAGTTCTCTCTTTGCCTTAATGTTTTGTTTTTCTGGGAAATCTCCTCCACTTTATCTTTCAATCCTTTTTTTAAAATTTTTTTTATTTTTGTATTTCCATATACTTAAACTTTTTTTTAACTGAAGTATAACTTATATACAGAAAAGTGTTCTATTCTGATCTATCATATTTTTACATTTCAAGAGCTGTTTCTTGTTTTCTGAATGTTCCTTTTGTAAAGAATGTCATTTTTTTATTGCATATTTACAAGGTCTTTTCTTAGCTCTTGGAGTTCTTTGAAAGTTTTCCTGTGTTTTGGAAAATGTTCCTGCCCCTTGTCACCTCCTTTTATCCTTTTGTTTTGGTGTCTGTGTTTCATGTGAGGGGGTGCTGCACTGCTCATTCCCATTCAGGGAGGAGGCTGGTGAAAGCCGATCTAACCAGAGGCTATGTGTGTGAGTGAGTGAGTGTGTGTGTGTGTGTGTGTAAGTGTGTGCGAGGATGGGGCCTGTCCACAGGGAGGTTGCTGCAGGGTGATGAGGCAGCCACCTGGCACCTAGGGCAGGATCCCCCCCATGTGAACCTCCTGAGGTGTTCTGGGTAGCCGGGTCAGTTTCCCAGACAGGACTCTTCACGCCCTGGCTGCCTGCATTCAGGCATCTGAGCTGGGGAAAGGGCTGGGGTCTCCGTGTGGGGTGTGCAGACGTCACCCTCTCCATAGCGTCCTCCAGCTGCTAGCTTTTCCTCCCAGCGCACAGATCTACTTTGTTCTTTTCAGTGCCTACAGTGGCTTCCCGTTTATGACACATGCCATATCCTCAGTTCTGTGTAAATGTGACCGCTTCTTTTTCCCCTTGACAGTGGTAGAATTATTAACTTTTTTAAACATTTGTTAATTGAGTGGTGTCTTATTTGAGAACCAAATGAATTCATTTGTGTGCAGCTCCTTTAGAACCAGGCCGGCACCTCGTTAATGCTCAGTAAGTGTTTGTGGGTCTTGTCCATCAGTCTCCTGCCGTCTTAGCATTTCTCTTATGCAGCAATTTACATACTAACAATATTGACCTGTCATCATATCCTCCCCCGCCCACCATGTGTTGTTTGACTTTGAGTTTTGGTATTTCATTATTATTCTTTTTTTCCAGGGAAAACCTGACATTTTTTTGTGGTCAAGTGTATGGACCTTTCCCTTTGTAATTGTCCTTTGGCCTTAGAGCATGGCATGTCCTCCCCCATCTCAAGATCTGATAAATAGTCACCTATATTTGACCTTCATCTAGCAGTGATTAGCTTGAGCCAGTTTCAATTCTCATCATCTCTTCCAGGCTTTCTGTGGGTCTGGGGCAGGCTGTGCCCACCGTGATGAATGTGCGCTCGGTGCCAGGGATCGATTGGTATATTAAGGAGCAGCCCTGCTTCGTGATGCTCCCCCACACTGATGCTGGCTACTAATGATTTAAAATGACCTTCTTCCCATCCAGCTTATTCCGCAGGGCACGGGTGCGCCACGGCCGCCCCAGCCTTTCCTCAAAAATGAAATGTTGTTTTTGACCATAAAAGAAATACATATACGCTATGGAAAAATCAGGAAGGTATAAAAAAAAAAAATTGCCCATTATCTCTGTACCCAGAGGCAATGACTGTAGACTTTTGGTGTATTTCCATCCAGTCTATGAAAATAAAAGGCAACATAGTTGAGTTCCAACTATCCATGTAATTTTAAACCCGTCCCCTGCGCACCCCCCCCCCCCCCGGGTCCTGCAGCAGCGGGGTTTTAACGCTGCAACTCATTGCAGTGGTTTTCAGTATGGTCTGTGAGCCCCCGGGTTCCTTGAGACCCTTTCATGGGGTCTGGGGGGTGAAAATTGTTTTTCTGATAGTACCTAGAAGTTATTTGCCTTTTTTACTCTCATTCTCTCATGAGCGTACATGGAGTTTTCCAGAGGCAACGGGACGTGTACAATAGATTAACTACAGAAGCAGCTCTGCGAGCCCAGCTGTCTCTATTAAGCCAGCCATTAAGGAGCTGGCAAAAATGTAAACAGTGCCTTCTCGCTGTTTTTTTTGTCTTGGAAAATATAATTATTTTTCACAAGAGATGTTGTTTATGTTGACATATAATGGGTTTATTATTGATACTTTTACATAAATTAATATTTTTAAGTGTTCTCAATTTTGACTTCAAATATGCTAAATGTGGATTGATAATAACCCACATTAAGCCGCAGAATTTTGGAGTCCTCAGTAACTTCAGAGTGTAAAAGGGTCCCACCAAAAGGTCTGGGGAGCATGGTTTGATTTGTGTCTGTAATTTCATTCTAGTGGGATGTCCGTGTGGGTAATAACGGTGTCATCCTGTGGCTCTGGTGGAGGTGCGTAGATTCAGCCCTGGCCGCGGCACTGCCTCCTCCTGCTTGGTTAGATTTCCAAACGGTGTGACTGAAACATGATCCTGGAGGGTCCCAGCCTCCCTCGGCCTCCCTGCCCCTTCTCTCTGCCCTCCCTTCTGCCTGTTTTGAAGGAGATTTAATAACATTACAAAATGATGGGAGAAAACCTCCCAATTCCAGCGTACACCTCAATTACGATTATCCTTTCAACACCCTCCCATCAATTTCTGGTCCATATGGGCTTGTGTTTTTCACAGAGTGCGCGTACAGTTTTGCAGCCTGCTTCTCCCACTTAACATTCTCTCCCAGCCTCTCCTGCCGCAGTGCCACCAGCCGCCTCTGCGTCTTTGGAGGGCCGTCAATTTGTGCTGGTTCCATGATGCTCTATCGAGTTGATTAACTGTAATTTACTTAGCCGTCCTTGGACACTTAGGTGGTTTCTAATTTTTGCTATTATAGATAATGCTGAAGTGGTTATCTTCATGCATGAAATCCTTTTCTGTTGGATTATTTCTTTCGGGTTGATTCCCAGAAGTGGGACTGCTGGGTCAAAGGCTTGTACATTTTCATGGGTCCAGATACGTCTCCTGTCAGATTGCTTTCCAAAAGGATTATACCAATTTGTACTGCCCCTGCAAAGCCTGCGTAATAACCAACTATTTTGCTTAACTATCATGCCTGGAATTTTCCCTTGGAGCCCCGAGGGGGCAAAGGCCCTTCTCTAAGTGAATGTGATCTATAATTATTTAGACTAACACCAAAATTGCTTTCAGAACATTTTTAACCTGCTGAGTTTAGAATTCTAATTCGCATACAAGCCAGCATTAACAGTATCACAAGGAGCAATTTCTCTCCCGGCTCACAGTGTGTTTACACAGCCCGACAACTGCAGGGAAAACTGAAGAGCTTTTATAAACACAAGTGGTCTCTTTCTGAACTAGTTGAAGTGTTATTTTGAAAGGTACAGAAACACAAATTAAAACACATTTTCATTGTAACCTTTGGTTAGAAAAGTTGTTTGTTTTCGTCCTGGTCTCTTTCCATGTTCTTTGCTCTCATTCAAGTGTATTCTGAAATACCCTGGCTCCTTGGAGTCTTGCCATGACGCCGTTAGCCCGGTGACAGGGACATGTGGGGGAGCATGGTGGCTGTCCTCAGGTGCTGGTAGGCCTGTGTTGGGAAGAGGAATGGGCTGTACTCTGGTTTGCTCCTAGGGCAAAAGCAGGACTAATGGTGGAAACGTGGGGGAAGAGGTTGGCACCCTGTGAGGAAGAACTTTCCAGCACTCAGGACTGGTCACCTTGGGGAGTATCCACCCCTTGGAAAGGGGTGAGGATGGAAAGGTTCAGTGCAGGCTGGAGCCCACGTTGCCAGTGGGCTAGGAAGTAGATGCAAGCGGGGGTCAGGGACTCTGTGGCCTCTTCTGGAATGGTGGGTGCCTGTGGCCGGGCCCCTGGTGGCTGTGTGCTGCCCTGGAGAGAGCCCTGAGCCCGGCCCTGAATACAGGGACCAGAGCCTGGCCCGGCGCTCGGCACGCTGTGAGTATGCACGTGAGGTTGGCACATTCCCATCCTGATTTCTCTGGGCTTCTACACTCTTATCTGTGAAATAATTACCTTCCAGGGCTGTAAGGATCAGACGAGGTTAGGTGTGTGAAACCACTTTGTAAACTATAAAACCCTTACAAATGGAAGGTATTATCAAGAACTTCAAGCCAGGGTTTATTCTGTAATTGCTTGCGAAGCCAAGTTCTTAAACATGGGAGGCTTGCCATCCAATTTGCCTCCAGTTGCCTTGATTCGTTGAACATATAATATGGTGTGCGCCCATGGACGCCAGCAGACCTCTCAAGGAACTTGGGCTCCTCCAGATGTGGGCTTCCTATTTTCCGGCTTTCCAGCGTGATGTTGGCTCCTGGTGGTTGGGATGTGCTGCTAGGCTTGTGTGGCCAGTGAATTGCTCAGGCCTTGTGTTAGGCTCTCTGTCTGCAGTCTGAGCAGTGAGGGCCCCAGGGACCAGGTGACATAGAGTGCATGAGGGAGATGGCCCTTGGAGTCAGTATGGGAAGACTTGGTGTCTCCACTTCTTTCTTCATTTGGTCATCCATTGATCCAGCCATCGATTAAATGCTGGCTCTGGGGACGCCTGGGTGGCTCAGTCGTTAAGCGTTTGCCTTCGGCTCAGGTCATGATCCCAGGGTCCTGGGATCGAGTCCCACATCGGGCTCCTTGCTCAGTGAGGAGCCTGCTTCTCCCTCTCCTTCTGCTGCTCCCCCTGCTTATGCTCTCTCTCTCTGACAAATAAAAATCTTAAAAAAAAAAAAAAAAATGCTGGCTCTGTACAGGCTCTGGGCTCAGAGGGACCAGACATACCCTTGCTGACAAGAAAGCTAATGGGGTCCAGGCATCGAAACAGACTAGAGTGTGAAAATGTGAGAGGCCCTCCAGGGGCCACCTGGGTAGGGTGTCGGCCTGCAGAGGGGAGTGGGGTGTGTCTGTCAGGGTGGGGGCAGAAGACAGGACAGGCTCCTGGGGAAGGGGGAGGTGGAGCTGGGTCCCGGAAGGTGAGGAGATGAGCAGCCAGGTGGGTGGGGAGGAGAGCCCGGTGCTCTGACTGTCATGCTGCAGGGAAGGACCAGTGATGGTGCCCACGGAAGGGAGCCAGGCAGGACCTGCTGCGGCTTTCAGCCTGCACAGTCAGGGCACGTGGTCGGCTGCCGCCTCTTGTGCTTACAGTGGATCAGGCACCGCACTAGGGCTTTGCACCTCGTTTACCCACAGCTGGGGCATAGGACTGTGGGGCTCAGCCCTGGCCCTGTGCTTTCTAACTGTGACTTGGTCTAAATTATATGACTCTTGAGACCTTTGTTTTTCCATTAGTAAGTGGGGATAATAATAGCATCAATCTCAGTTTTCTGAGGTTTAAACAAGAAAAATGGGGAGATCTTAGGGGAGTACCAGGCATGTAGCAAGTGCTTCATTACGTAAGTGTCAGCAGTATCCTCAAGCCCATTTGACAGATGAGAAAATGGAGGATCAGAGATGGACAGTGAAGGAAGTGTGACTCCTAAACACAGAGCTGGTGTTTGGACTTACCCTTTTCTGTCTCTGCATTCTGGGGTGGTTCTGTGTCAGGTTCCTGCTTGGGAGCTCCAGAAAGTAGTCACGTGAGTGTGGGCAAGGTCCTTAATCTTTTTGAGTCTTCATTAATCTGCACACTGGGAAGAACTCTAATGTAAGTTCCATTATGCAGGGAACTTGTTTTTCTTGATTGTTGTATCTCCAGTTCCCGGAGGAGAGCTGAACACATAGTAGGGGCTTAAGCAACACTTGTGAATGAGTGAATGACCCCTGCTCAGTCTACCACGCTCCTGTGGGCCTCCTTGAACTTCAGGGGGATGGAGAGTCTCGGCGGTCATCTTGCCTGCATGCCTTGGCCCTTTCCCCCACCTCTCGCCCGTGCAGGAAGCATCCCTGGGGGGTTGGTGGTGGCAGGCTTTGGAGGGGGCTTTGAGGACTGTAGCCAGGAGCTAAATCAAAGCCGTGATTCCTCCCCATCTGTTGAAATGTTTGTGTTTACACTCCCAGGTAATGGACTTGGGCCGATCCTTGCAGACTGTGCGTTTGTTTATTTATTATTTATTTATAAATCATAAATCCAGAAAGGATTTCAGGAGGCTTACCATAAAAGATACGAATAAAGTAAAGCTGTTAAAACAAAACAGACCATGAAAAGCCACCCTGAAGAGAGAAGGAGACACAAATCCAGTTCAGAGCTGACCACCATTCCCGGGCTGGTGCCTTCCATCTTGCTTCGCAGGTTCCTGCAGCCCTGGGGCAGGGTGAGGGGACTGGAGCCAGCACGAGAGGCTTTGGGTGGGGATGTGGGCTCGCTGGACGGTGGTGCTCAGAGGAAGGCAGCTTCTTCCAGGGCCGTGTCTTGGCTGCCCTGTGATGAGATCCAAGGGTCAGAGAGGAGGCCAAGGGCCATTTATTTAGAGGCCAGCCTGGGGGCAGTGGGGTGCAGCAAGGCTCAGGGCGCTTTTCTGCAGCTCAGTGTCTCTGCTGCCGAACGTGGGCAATAATACCATGAACCATCCAAGACACTGTGAGGATTACATGCAGTGTTGTTTGGCCCAGGATGTGGCCCCTGGAAAGTGCAGTTGTGAATCTGCCCTGTCTGGGCTGTGGTTCCTGCGCCCCTGCCCGCCCTCGGCTCTGTCCGTACTTACGCTGTCCACACTGAGCGTGGCCTCTTCATTATTGCTTAAAAACACTTAAGAAGTTCGACACGAAGGGAACATACTTTTTAATTATTTCCCTGCTTGTCTCTGGCAATGCTGTTGTCAAGGAAACCAAAACCTTGGAAAAGCCTTTCAGCTTCCCGGTCGGAAGAGGATACTTGCACAGCGCTTATGTCTGTGGAAATGGACCTGTGGTTCTGTATCAAAATCTGTTTTTAAAAGCACTGGCTTCCTTCACTTCTTACAGATAATACCTTTTTGACCTTTTAACACAAGAGGGAAGGTTGTTGTTGATATTTTCTCTTTCAAAAGAATTGCCTGCATTCTTGACTCATTTCATTCATTCCGCATCTGATGCAAGACTTGGGTGCTAGGGAGTGGGATACTGAGATGGATAGGGCGTCTGACCCTTCCTTGAAAGGCTCCTGGCCTCTGGGAAAGAGAAACGGGTAGGCAGATACTTACAGTGTAGCATCATACCTGCTGTCGTGGAGTGGAGGATAAAATGCTATGGGGCACAAAGGACAGCCCCAGGGAGGGGCAGTGCCAGTGGGAGTCACAAGGAGTCTCAGAGGACGGGTAGAAGTAGTTCTGTGGCAAAGAGATGGAAGAGCATTCTGGGCAGAAGGAACAGAACGTGCCAAGGCTGGAGGGTGTGGAGGAGCATGCTGCCACCCAGCAGACTGCAGGGGTGTAGGGTGAGGGTGCTGGGCTGGACTTGTAAAACAAGGGAGGACGACTGTCTGGAAAAGACTCAGGAGGCAGGAAATCAGGAGTGCGATGCACAGAATCTGTTTTTAGAAGGACTGGCTTCCTTCACTTCTTACACATAGAACCTTTTTGACTCCTCGTGGGGTGCCATGAGGCTGGGAGGGCAGGCTCCTCAAAGCTGTCCTTGTTCTGTTGCAGGGGCCCTTGCTCCTTGATGGCTGGAGGCGCGCCTTATAGCTTCGCTTCGGAGGGAAGGGATGCTGCTAACATGTTTTGAATTTAATAATTCGCTTCTGCTGCAGGATTACAGTGTTTAGTGTAGTGTTTCAGCCAGCATTCCGTAAAACTTTATGATAGTTAAACCCTATCAAGGGCATTGGTTTTATATGAAAAAGATAAATCATTGTTAGAAAAACAGGAGTCTTGTTTTTAAACTGCCCTTGTTATTTTTCTTTTAAAACTTTTGAAAATAATTTTAGATTTATAGAAGAGTTGTCAAATTCAGAGAGTTTCTATGTACCCATCACCCGCCTTCCCCTCCACTTTACATAATCCTGGTGCATTTGTCAAAACTAAGAAATGAATATCAGTATAACTCTGTTAACTAAACCGTAGAGTTTTTCAGATTTCACCAGTTTTTCTGCTAATGTCCCTTTTCTGTTTCAGGATCCAACCCAGGATTTGATGTTGCATTTAGAGCCCTTGTTCTTTTTATCGTTAATGTTTTTGGGGAGGGGGGCGGGGGCAGGGAGCAGACTGAATCTCACCCTCGTTGAATCTTGAGCACGACTCGTGGAAGGTTTTCGCCTTAATGAGGCTGAACACACTTCTCATGTGCCAGTTGTCCCCGTTCCCCCCCCCCCCCGGCCCCAGTTGGCTGCTCTCGTGCTAACCCATCCCCATGCCTTCTCCTTTGCTTGCTGTTTTCCTTCTGGATTGAACCCAGCCAGGCCTCTGTTGACCTTTGTGAGGGCTTGGAGTTGGACCTCTCCTCAGCTTCCCCATGTTTACCAGATGAGCGTGTCTTGAGGTGGTGACTAGGAGTGAAGTGTGACCTTTAGTGAGGGAAGGGAGAACATTCTTTGTGCACAGGTGGATGTACAGCCTCAGACAGGAGTCTCTGCTTTCCTTTTGTCCCTTCCTTGGGTCACACTCCTCCCTGCCTTTCCCCCTCTCCCCTCCTCTCCTCCTTCACTGTTTCCATCCTGCTTTCTCGGGCCTTCCACCATGCCCACCCTGCTCGCCTTCTCTTCTCTGCTCTTCCTCCTTGCCCTCCCCTCTTCTGCCTCTCTCTCTCCCTCTCCAGCTCCCATGCCCTTCCTCCTTTCCTTTCCTGCAACAGGCCAGTGAAGCTGTTGCCACGGAAACAAGCCCAGCAGAAGCTCTGCTCTGCTTTCTGGATGCTTCTAATGATGATGATGACGCAGATACTGTTGAGTTCTAGAATCAGCTAAGCCCTGGCCTGTGGCCTCTGGAGTCCTTTCATTTTCCAAAGGCCAAACCAGTGCCACAGCTCATAATTCTGTTCAGTAGATGGTCATTTTTGATTTGGAAACTTCAGAATTTGAGTAATCCATTTTCCTGTTGCTCCGGAAGACTGTTTGCAACCAGTGTGAAAAATATTCGGCTGAATTCACTTATATTAACGGAGGGAAAACACCGCATGAAAGGTGGTGGCTCCATAGGCTCCATGATTAAGTTTCACGTGGGAGATGGGTCTACACATTTGCTGAATTCTTGAGATGGACGACTGCTCTTAAAGGATGTTGGGGGAGAGAAAATATAATTGGGGCCCTAACAAATCTTCAGATACTTAGTTCCACTCAGCCAATGTTCCGGGAGGAGTTGTGGGTTCAAGTCAGGTGCTCCTCCCCGGGGGCGGGCCGGGCGGGGAGGCTGTGCTTGAGCCACAGAGCTGGGCATGTGCGCATGCGCGCGCGCCGTGCAGCTTGTGCCTCATGGCAGAGTAACTGGCGCTCCCTGATACTTGTCAGAGTAATCCAGTGAGTGCAGCCTTGTCAGTTCTGCGGAACAACCCGCATGCCTGCACGTTAAGTAGGCTTTGTGGGCCCCTCGGAGGGCTGTTGGCTTCTGGGCCTTTGTGGAGCTGGTTTATAGTGGTGGCAGGCTGTTCCTTGCTGTTTGTTCAGGGTTTGACTTAGGCTCAGCTTGTTGGCATTAGCTAGGATTTGGAGTTTTGCCATTCAGCCAACACCAGCTAATAGCCTAGCAGGGAAGAGTTAGGTCGTGGATTATATTTAAGTTAGTACTTATTCCCAAAGGTAACTTTGCTTAATAAAAACCTTAAGCCTTTATTACTGTGCTTATGGGTATCCTGGCTCCAGGGTGTAAAAATAAGACTTATAAAATCCGGACGTTATTTGTGGAAATGCAAAAACATTTTCATTAATAGAGAGTGTGATAAAAAGCCAAGGCTCTTTCTGTCTGTGCCTAAATGGTCTTGCTGCACTTGGTTCTTTTTATTTTTGTACTCATTCCGAGCTTATTTAAATATTACCCGTTCAGTAGTGAATTTTAAAGGAAGGAAGCTTTGGTGTGTGAATAACTTTACAACTACCCACAGTATTTCTAGTCAGTTCCTGTGACTTAAGTTGATAATGGACCCCACACAGCAGTCACTAATGGATGATAATCTGGAGTGTTTTTGTTATTGTTGTTTTTATTTTAGAAGAAAGATTTGAAATTAGCATAGTAAATCTCTGTGGGATCTTTGCAAATAAAAGAATATTCACGTTAAAAACAACTTTCAGGAAAGATGTATGGTAATGAATAAAACATCAGTGAGTGAAAATAAGCGTGTTTAATTATTCAAGTAGAAGTAGTAATTTAAACTAATTATTGCTTGCGGATTTCATAATTCAGTTTTTGTCTCGCAATAATATTTCCTCTGGGCCTCCGGGGCGCGTTGGCGGCTGCGGGAGCAGGCGGGGCCTCTCCCCCTCCCCTGTGGCCCCAGCCTCTGCTGTACTGAGCTGCTTCTGCCCAGCCTCCTTGGTGGCCTCAGTCCCGCCTGGATCCCCCCTTGCACCACCTAATTGAGCATTTCCTTGCTTATCACCTCTGGTTGCTTCAGGAGTCTCAGACCAGTCCTGCCCATGAGTTCTGAGTGTCCTGGGGGCCAGACCCTTCCCTTCCCCCCAGTGTCTTAGGCTTCTTGTCCCTTCCATAGCCCTGGCAGAAGTGACCCTGAGCCCACATCCCCATGTCCCCACTTCACCGTGATGCAAGTCCTTGCTCATCTGGGCTCCTCAGGTTGTCTCCTCTGGATGCCCCCTCCCCCTCCACATCACCCCTGGCCTCCCGCTGGAATCTATCACTTCCTTCTCCCCATAGCTCAGTGCCAGCAGGTTCTTGTGCTCCTTTTAAAAAATATTTTAATTTTTTCTTGTTTTTGGCTTTTCACTTTGTTTCTAATTCTAAAAGAAAAACTGTTCATATAGAGGAACTGAAAAGTACTGGAGAGTTTAAGAAGCAGGGGCGTGATGAATCACCCCTAACTCACACTGCTGGTAGCTCTCTGTCCTCTGTATGCTGGCACTGTCCCTTTCCCCCTGGAGTTCTAGGGTGTCATCTTAGCACGGACTCCTGGGAGGGGCCCCACTTCATTCTCCTAGGTGCCTCTTCCTGGGGTGTGACTGCCATTAGAAGGTGCTGGTGAGGTAGTAAGTGCTGGACAGTACTTTTGCTCAATTGTGCGAGGTTTTTAAAAACCCAGTTTTGACTGCTTTTCTTATGACTGCCTGTGATGGCTTGGTGGGGGCAGAGCTTTCTGTCCCTCTCTTTATTGCACAGATGCTGTCTGGAACAGATCTTGGCAATTCAGGTGAATTATTATTCTACCCCTTGGAAAGTAAAGGGAAAGCTTTCTATTTGTAACTTCTTCCCAAGTGCCCTCTGTCAAAAGGTACTGACATCTGCTCTCTTGACATGTGATAGCCATTATTACCTCCGTATAATCACACACCATTCCATCGCGCGCCCAAAAGCTTTCCATCCATCATGTCACGAAAGACAACCTTTATTTAAGATACTTTTTTCCCCTTTCCTTTGTTATTACTTTTTCCTAAAAAAATAACCCTCTGACTTTACAGGCGTGATCTGGGCAAGTGAGTGACTCATTTCTTTGTGTGATTATTACTGTGGACATGGACAAGACAAGTGGGCCGCGGGGGATCGAGAGAGCAATGAGCTGGCTGTCAGGGGCCAGGAGTCCATGTGTGGATCTGCCGTCCACCAGCTGAGACCCTGAGCAAGTGAGGTCAGCCCTGGCTTTGGTGTCTCATTTGGAAAACACAGAGGTTTGACTGTGGTCTCCAAGGCCCTTTTATGCCGAACGGTTTTGTGATCTCCAAGCTACCTTTAGCTAAATGAGGTAATAAGAGGAGTACAGGTGTCCCTCCCAAGTCTTCCCGCAGAGTTGCTGAATGAGTTTTCGGGATTCTGAATCAGTTTTCTCTCCACGTGACCTCCAGAGGACGTCATTAAACAGGCAGAGAAGTTAATAACACCTGTGGCCACAGGTGGAGCAAAGCCATGGGATGAAGTAAAAATGCCAGGGGAGGAAACTTAGGCAGCCAACCTTTGGGGAGAGCCACTGGGAGGACACCCTTATGTCACGAGGTTCTTTCCTCCCGGAGGAATTGACAGCTGAGTTTCACTACATGTGTGAACCTGTCTTGAGTAGCTCAGGGCTTGCATATCAAAAGTGCCCAATAAATGGTGGTTGGGGTGAATTAAAATTTCCTTTGTAGATCCATCTGATCCCTCCTGTTTGATTGTAAGCTTCCTCAAGGGGAAGAAACCATTTCTCCTTACTTCATTTGAAAACTTATTTTTAAGAATAGAAGTACACAAATTTTGGTACAAGATTAAAAAGAGGCAAAAAGATGTACAGAGAAAAACGAGTCTCCTTCCCCTCCACCCCATTTGCCACCAGATCCCCTGCCCTGGTTCTGGAGGATCTGTTTCTTACTCATCTCCGCATCTTAGGGAGCACCCAGCCCCCATGCAGGAAGTAAATCTGACTTGGGCTCATTTGAATTAGAATGACCTGGCCACCTTTCCAACCAAAGCACGCATGGCCAAATATCGAGGGAGTGAATTGGACACAAAAGCCTCAGGAATTATTGGGATCAGTGGGACTCCTGGAAGGAGCTGGGCAGGCTTGTCCTTGAGCCGTGGTTATCTTTGGGGTGCCCAGGGAAGGTCTTCAGCCTTTCCCGCCTGTTTCTTGTGAAGTGGGGCTGTCGTGCAGAGTCAGCAAGATGGCAGCCCTGAGTGATGCCTGGAGCTTGGTATAGGCACAGATAACTCTTGCTTCCTTTCCCATGCTTGAAACTGAAGATGGAGAATGAATATGCATCGTTTTGAAATGATAATGTAAAATTAATGTGGAGGTGTGATTCCATTAATAGGTTAGTGATTAACTCAACTTTTTAGGAGCCCATTTGTTGCCCAGAGTGAAGCTGGCTGGAATGAAGCAGAATTAGAATGGCAAGCCTACTCTTCTAATTGAAACGCACATAAAGTGCCTGGACCTCAGACTTGCATTGGGATGATTGCTGCGATCAATATTCCAGTTTGCTTGGCCGGCAGCTTCCAGGGAATCAGAATGGATGATGGACCTAGGGAAGCACTGCCAAACGGAGCATTAAGTTAATTCCTGTTGGCCTGGCTTCTGGCTTGCCTGATGAAGGCCCTGAGTAGAAGGATGCTGTGCCAGCATGGACTTTATCTGGTATCACAAGAACTCAAGATGGTCGGCTCCCTGGGATTGAATTTTGGTAGCGATGATGACTCCCATTTGCTGAGATCCCACTATGTGCCTGGTTCAGTGCCTGGCATTGTGTACACAGTGAATTCTCCTGAACCCCCTGAGATGTCGGTAGCACGCCCATGCTGTGGTCAGGGGGACTCAGAGGGCCTAGGAGCATGCCACTGGCAGGTGGCAGAGTTAGGACAGGAGACCAGGACTGTTTACTTCCAAAGCCCAAGTTCTTTCCATTCTCCCATGTGGCCCCTGAAGGGACACATCAGATGTTGGGATTCTCCCAAGGCTTAGAGGTTCCAGCTCAATCAAAACATGTGGGCCCAACTTCGAAGCAGAGGACAGAGTAGGGAGGTTTGAAGTGCTCATTCTCATTAGAGGTGTGTCCCAGCACTGAGACCTGGAGTGATTGGCTTTGGAGGCCACTTGGATTGTTCAGTATTGACGGTGTGGGCTTGAGTGAGGAAGGTAAGGCGGGTATGCTTCCTGTTCCGGGTACCGAGGCAGGTGTGGGATAATTCAGTGATACACTAAGAAAGTAGCTGCCATCTCCTTAGTGTTCACTATATGCTCACAATTCCCCACTTTCCACAAGTCACTTTTAGGCATTTTCTCTTCATTTTGCAGGTGAAGAAGTTGAGACTGGAGCAGATGGAGTCTGTATTTAGTGTGAAGAGGTGGAGTTGAATGGGGAAGGCCGTGTGGCAGCAGGGTGGCTGGTACCAGGTCCCTCTCAGGTGGCTTGCCCAGCGTCACTCTACTGCCAGGTGACAGAGCTGGAATCCACACCCCCCAACTTCACTAATTCCTGTCCCTGTGCACCTCCAGAGCGAGCACCTGCCATATGTGTGCAGCCCCCTGCCCATCTTCTCTGTCCCCTGGGCTGAGCTCTTTAAGGTCAGGGCTGCAACTTCCTGTGCTCTCTGCCTTACACTGAGTGGTGCTGGATAGCCATTTGTGTCATGAGTGAGTGAATGAATGAATGCATGAATGAATGACACACATGGGATAGAGAAAGAGGGGCAGGCCCAGGGCAGTTGGACAGATGTGAAACATGATTTAAAGACGGGGCAGTAGATCTGTAGCTGCTCCCTCCTTTCTTTGTCTCTCTCTCTCTTTCTTCTGGTGACTCCGAGCCAGAGGGTTGCTGACCAGGACTGAAGGTGCTGAGTGCGAGGAGCCTGCTTTGTTAACTCCTTGTGTGGGTCAGCAGGATGGTGGCCGCAGTTCCAGAGCAGGGTGGGTTACGCACAGAAGACAAAGTTTGCTGAAGTCCTTCCAGGGGAAGAAGGTTGATGCTGGGCTGAGCTGGCAGTTAACATTGTAACAGTAATAGAGTTTCTGAGAGATTAGGTAATGATATATACTCAGCACTCAGACATTTAATTTGCATTGTGTCCTATATTCTGGAAAAGTTGCTTTCACATTCTTATTGATGTGCTCGCATTTTTTGGGTAATTGTCCTCCTTTGACATGAATAACCCCCCGTTTACTCTCAGGTCCACATGCCTCTCGTAGTCTAGGAGGCAGTGAGGAAAAGCTTTTAATTCAGAGCCCTATCCATCTTCCCAACTCAGGAGAGATGGGGATCGGAAAGTCAGCTTGGCTGAGATAAGCGTGGCTGGCCTCCTGGGTGGCGGTGGTCGGCTTCTGGATGGGGCCTGCGGCAGTGGTGGGCAGGGGCAGAGGGATGCCTTTAAACTCCTCCACTGCCTTCTTCGGGGTGTCCTTTTGGAAGCTGGTGCATTCCCAGGGCAGCAGCTACTGGTGGCTGCTTATTACATGGAAGCCAGAGAAACCCTTTGGATCACATTGTACCCTGGGAGCTCTGGCTGTGTTCTTTCTGCAGGCTTTGGTGGCGGCTTTCCCCTGAAGCATAAAATTATTAAGAGGAGGAACCACAGTTTTGCACTTAAGGGCCTGAACAGGACCCAATGCCCTGTTTCGCTAGATTGAGTCTGGAATCCCGAGGTTGGAGTGGGGACTCTCCCCTGAGAGTTCGAGGTGCTTGCTGAGTATCCAGACAAATAAATCGAGATAGGCCTTGGGAAGGATGCTTGGCTGGTGTTAGGAAGCAAAGAGGAAGAGAGCCACACCTGATGGCGTGGGAGGAGACATTTGAGCTGGCCCTGGGGCGAGGGCCAGTGGGGCTGGGAGAGAGGCAGTGCCGGCTGAGGGCCCTGGGAGCTGAGCACAGTTGTTTGTTCATCAGGTGCAGGGGAGAGGGCTAAGAGAGAGAGTCATGGTAATGGCCTGGGGAGGGGGGGTCAGGGCTTTGTGAGGCATGTGGGTGAATATAGAGTTTTTCTTATAGGAACTGGAGCCATGGAAAGTTCCAGAACGGGTGGGTGTGGAATTGGAGGGAAAACTCCTGGGGAGGCCTCCCATGATGCTTCTGTGATATAATCTGGGCCCTTAGGATAGAGCAGATAGGGGTGGGGTTGTGTTAGCCCTGACTTTAGATAGTTCTGCCTCTATCCCCCTCTTTTATTATAGACTTCCAAGGTTTAAGTATAAATGCAGTTACAATTTTGGGGCTTAAAAATGCCTCCATTTGGGCGCCTGGGTGGCTCAGATGGTTGGGCGTCTGCCTTCGGCTCAGGTCATGATCCCGGCGTCCTGGGATCAAGTCCCGCATCGGGCTCCCTGCTCCTTGGGAGCCTGCTTCTCCCTCTGCCTCTCTCTCTCTGTCTCTCATGAATAAATAAATAAAATCTTTAAAAAAAAAATGCCTCCATTTATTGAAAACCCACTTTTACATATATTGAATTCCAATATTGCTCAGCCCTGTGTCGTCGGTGTTAGGGCTGAAGAGACCTGAGATGGGGAAAGATCCACAGCCCAGGCCCCCTACCCCCTCAGTGCCATTCCTTTTTCCTCCAGTCCCACCCCCCGCCTCTCCTCACCCCCCTCCCCCAGTCTCTGAAGCCTAGGGTTGGGGGCGGGTATAAATATTAGGAATATTTACGCAGGTCTGCATGGGATTCAGTGACGCAGCTGAGAGCCACAGAGTGTTTGGTGACTCATCAGACCTTTTCCAAACACTTGTGATATTTTGCTGCTCTGGAGGGAGGAAAGTAATTAGCAGTTAACGCTGGTAGATGACGCTGGAAGAATACGCAAACCTTCCCTGCTGGTCTTTTCTGTGCCTCGGGTGTTTTGTGTGTTTTTAAAGCTATGTGAATTATTTTCTTTTTAATAATGTTTGTTTTCTTCTGATTATTAAAATAATGTGTGCTCATTGTAGAAAATACATAAATGCATTAAATAGGAAATAAAATGCATGAATTATTTTTCCATTACAGTCTTATTAAGAATGTTTTGCTTCTGCAAAGGAAATTTGGAGCACTAGACTTATTTTATTTGAGGGGCCTGTTGAGATAAGTCCGATCGATGGTTTGCAGCCTATGCTTTGGGGGCTTCAAGGGCTCCATGGAGATTTTGGGGGGCTGCCTCTGGGGAGGGTGAGCTGGGGGCCTTGAGACATGGTTCTCCCCCCGCCTCCCCTCCCCCCCAGTAGCTCTGCATTGTCTGTCTCATGACCTGGTTTCTTCACATGACTGTCTTTGAGCAAATGGCTCCATGGCTTATCAGGTTGGGGACTCGGTGTTCCGGACCCAGCCTGTAATTTTATAAGTGAGGAGTCTGAGGACACTGGGAGATGTGCCTGGCCTAAGTGACATGGTGGCTTGGGGCTAGTCTTTGTGCTTTCTGACTCTGCATTCATTGCCTTTTGGAATATGAATCAGTTAGAAATATTAGCAGTTAAACTTGAATGTTATTGTTACAAGCTATGTCACCATGCAGAGACCCCCAGGAAGCTGATCAAGGGTCTCTAAAGGGCATGCTTTTGAAGGAAGGGGAGACCTTAGAGCAGCTGGTGCTTGAAAAGATGAAAAGTAAAAGCCCCATCATTGCTGTTAGGCACACAAAGGAGGAGAGATTGCTCTGGGTGATCCCTGGTTGTATGAATAATGAGAAGAAATTAAGTAAAGGCCGTGTTTCCTGACACTGATGTATTAGAACATGGAGTAACTTTCTACAGGAAATTGGAACAGGAATCCCTTTAAATTGAATTTGAAGCTGTGAATAGTAAGCCTACATTGGCCCTGCGTGTCCTAATGCAAGTTAAGTAAGCAGTTTCCTGGGTAAGAGTTAAGTACTTTAGGGATACAGGTTAATGCCAAGGCCAACATGGCGCAAGTTAATAAAAATTGCCTCTCCCGTGTATTGTCTGTGAAGACGCAGAAGAGTAATTTGCTTCCCGCAGAGCTGTGCCAGAATTCTCATACTTATTTTATTAGATTTTTGGCCCAATACATTTGTTCCCTCTCATTGGTTTTGTTGATAATAATTACCCACCCCTCTTCCATCTCCCCATGGATCTCTCTCAATTTTAATTGTTTGCAGTAGCCTCAAAAGTTTACCATTTTATTAAATAGGTGTTTTAAAATAAGAACACTCCGGGACAGGGCCCTTCGGAGTTTCCAGAGGGAGATAGTTAAAGCTCTATTTTTTAAAATGATCTTGGGGACCGCAGCCACTGAGATTAGGAAGAAGCAAGAGCTGCTTCCATCAAACATGTAAGTGCCAATCCCTGGCCTCCAGGAACTCTCTGGGAGCCCTTCTAGAGTTTGGATACGCTCAAGGGCCTCCCAGGGAGGATGGAGAGCATAGAACATGGGCCTCCCATGCTGCTTCTGTTTGGCTCTTGACCCTGTGGCCCAGGGGCAGAAGGACATTTATAATAGCAGCCACTACTCATTGAAGACCTGTGGGGCGCCAGACACCATGCCGGGGCCAGCTATACTAGCTCACAGACTAAGAGATTAATTCATTAACAAGGTAATTATAAATTACAAACTGCTGTTTATTGGGCGAGAGAGAAAAATGGCCAATGGGTAGGGGAGAACCTCTGGAAGATGCCATGCAGGCAGAGATTGGAGACGTGAAGACTCAGGAGTGTGAAGCAGAGGGAACAAGCAAAGGACTAGCATGTGCAGAGGCTGAGAACAGTTTGGTATGGCAAGAAGCAGCATGCAAAGCCAGGCTTGTCCTCAAATTGTTCTTAGAGAAGACGTTTTCTTTATAGTTGAATGGTAAGGAGTTTCTCAGATTATAGCACACCATCTTAATTCTGGACTACAAACTGTAAGACCTGTAAGCAGGTCTTTGGATACTTTGCCCACCACCTAATTTGTTGGAACCGTTTGCCCACCATGCACACAGTCTTTGGTAAACCAATTAATGGCAACTTGGTTTGTGAGGGGCATGTGTCTTCGTGCTGGGCTTGAACCTTAGCTCTGTAATTGGGCTTGAACCTTAGCTTTGTAACCTCTTGGTGCCTCAGTTTCCCCATCTGTAAAATAGAGAAAATTGTACAGACAGCCTCAGATTTTCTCAGTTCACAGCGCCCTTTGTGTCACAGTAACTTTTTCCAGGCCCATACAAACACTTAGCAGTCCTCTGGTCCCATTTCCTAAGGTGTTGGAGCCAGACAGTGAGTATTTGGGTCCTAGCAACTTCACACCTCTTGGGCACACACAGGTTCTCAGATGTTGGAGGCTGGTTGGGCACTGCCACCCTCCTTTCCTGTTCCACGTTGATTTTCATGTGATACTTGTTCTTTTTCACAACAATTACTGAAAACCCAGCTTTACAAAGATATGATGTCATTAAAAGAAATACAGAGTGATCTAATGTTGGAATGGTTAAGTACCTCAGCTAGTAGTCTGCATGGTATTAACAGATACTGCTGTGTTTTCTTTAAAAAGTTAAAGTGTCCCTTGGCACCTCTGTGAGTTTGCTGGGCTTCCCTCGGGTGTCTTGGTGCACTGTTTGGGAACTGCAGTGGTATTTACTTTGTGCAGTTTTGTGAAGGTTAAATGAAATGATCCACTACCCCTACCCAGAAATGCTCAGAGTAGTGCCCGGTACTAGGTGCTTAGTAATAATTTCTGTTCCTCCACCTCTCATTGGTTTTAGAGGTTCCCTTTAGCTGGTATAGCAATGTGTCCTGAGAGTGGGGAAGACACTGATTTTTTTTTTAAGATTTTATTTATTTATTTGAGAGAGACAGAGAGCGAACGAGCAGGGGCCGGGGGGGGGGGGGTGGCAGAGGGAGAGGGAGAAACAGACTCCATGCTAAGCGTGGAGCCCAATGCAGGGCTTGATCCTGGGACGCCGAGATCATGACCTGTGCCAAAGGCAGATGTTTAACCGACTGAGCCACCCAGGTGCCCTTCATTTTTTTTTTTTTTTTAAGATTTTATTTTTTTAAGTAATCTCTATACCCCATCTGGGGCTTGACCTCACAACCTCAAGACCAAGAGTTGCCTGCTCCTCTGAGCCAGCCAGGCACCCCAGGATGACACTGATCTTGAGGATGCCTAGAGAGAGGGTGTGGTAATGGGAGAATACGGTATTTTTAAAATCTGTTGTAATAGGTGACTTTAAATATGTATGTAAAGCTAAGTTAATAAGTATAAATATAGATGTTTGATTATTTCTTCAGTATCTCTACAAGTATACGTATTCAAGATGATCTGTAGCCTTTTTGTTTTTATTTATTTATTTATTTGTTTATTTTTTTTAAAAGATTTTTTATTTATTTATTTGAGACAGAATGAGAGAGAGAGAGAGCACATGAGAGGGGGGAGGGTCAGAGGGAGAAGCAGACTCCCTGCTGAGCAGGGAGCCCGATGTGGGACTCGATCCCAGGACCCTGGGATCATGACCTGAGCCGAAGGCAGTCGCTTAACCGACTGAGCCACCCAGGCGCCCCTGTTTTGTTTTTAATCTTATTATTGGAAAAATAAGGGAGGATATTAACAAAGGGGAGAGTGGTTTGTGTTGATATTAGCAAAGGGGAGAGAGGTTGGTGATTTAGGTAGGGATCAGATTGTGAGAGGTCTCTATGACATGCTAGGCCTTAGGATTTTTTTTTTTTTAATTTTATTTATTTATTTGACAGAGAGATAGAGAGCACAAGTAGGTAGAGTGGCAGGCAGAGGGAGAGGAAGAAGCAGGCTCTCCGCTGAGCAGGGAGTTGGACGTGGGGCTTGATCCCAGGACCCCAGGATCATGACCTGAGCCGAAGGCAGCCACTTAACCACCTGATCCACCCAGGCGCCCCTAGGCCTTAGGACTTTATTCAGAATGAAGTAGAAAAAGCCATTGACAGTTTTAAATTTAAAAAAACGAATTAACTTTATCTAGAGGTGATTTACATATAATAAAATGCACCCATTTTCAGGGTACAGTTGGCTGAGTTTTGACAAATCTCTGCACTTGTGCATACCCCCTCCCTTGGTCCCATCAAGATGGAGAACATTTCCACTACCCAGAAAGTTCCAAATGTCCTTTATCAGTCTATCTCTTCCTTCCAGCCCCCCAGCCCCAGGCAACCACTGATCTGCTTTCTGTCACTATAGATTAGTTTTGCCTGTTGTAGAATTTTATATAAAATAGAATTATACAACATGTAATTTTCTGGGTCTGGCTTCTCTCACTTGACATAACGTTTGTGAGGTTTATCCCTGTTGCCGTATGCATCATTCCTCTTCATTGCTGAATAGTATTCCGTTGGGTGAAAAGACCATACTTTGTTTATCCATTCTGGGCTTGATGGGCATTTGGTTTATTTCCAGTTTGGAGATATTAGAAGTAGTACTTTTTAAAAAAATATTTATTTGAAAGAGAGAGAGAGCGCAAGCAAATTAGGGGAGGGGTAGAGGGAGAGAATCTTCAAGCAGACTCCCTGCTGAGCACAGAGCCTGAGGCAGGGCCTGATCTCAACCCAAGAGATCATGACCTGAGCTGAAACCAAGAGTTGGACACTTAACTGACTGAACCATCCAGGTACCCCTAGAGATAGTACTTTTTTGACCACTTGTGTGGACCTTTGCTTTCGTTTCTCTTAGGTAAGTATCTGGGAGTGGAACTGCTGAGTTGTGTGGTAAGTATATGTTCAACTTGGTAGGAAACTACCTGTTTTGAGCAGGGGTGTGACGCTTCTTTATTTACATCTTTAAAAAGTTCCTTTGTCTCTGGATGGAGAAGGGGCTGGGCTAGAAGCAGAGAGAGCTGCGATTTGGCTGTTAGCAGTGTCAGGCAAGTGAGGCCAGTGGCTGGAGGGGGATGACAGAGGGGCAGTGTCTGGCTCTGAGGGATGGTTTGGAGACAGAATGGCTGAGGCTTGGTGATGGATTGCATGATGCTGGGAGTCACAGGTGACTCTAGGTGCCCCGGACAGAACTGGGAAGACCCAGGAGGCTTTGGGCCTGTTACTTCATTTCTCGGAGGCTCATTTCTGTTCTGCCCAGTGGCACTGGAAAGTAAATGTTAGTTTTGTTTTCTAAACAAGAAAAGGGGAGGAGATGCTCAGATGGGAGGCAGGCAGCTAAAGGTGTCTAAGTGGAGGTAGGAGTCACGCTGGCGGCACACATGTGGTGGCTGCTGGGAGATGGTACTTGGGTCACTCACATTTCTGTACAGTCTTTTAAGCAAAGCCATGAACAGTTAATTTCCTCTGGCCTACCTTTTCAAAGATGTTTATGTAGCCAGCAGTTTTGGAAGGTTAGAGATAGTGTTTGCATTTGGAGTGAATTTACTTGTATTCCAAGAATAAAGACAGTGTTTCCCTCCAGGAGAGAGGTTGGGCAGGTTTATTGCAGCCCCTTATCTAAGACTGGGGCTTCCTAACGTCGGGATTTCCCTCCTATAATGCATCCCACTCCGTGCAGGTCACACCTGGCCTTCATCGAGTCACCCTGGGGGAAGGGGGACTTGGAACCCATGCTGCATTCTTACTCTGGCTACTACTGTTGCTCTAAGTGATAATCTGTTTTTTGTCTCTGACCCGGGAGTCTCATGTCTTCTGCTGGTATGTGTAAAACCGTGACAGACTAACTTGCTAGGTGACTAGCAGGGTAATCTCAGAGCTTACAGTTTTTTTTTGAGAGAGAGCAAGAGAGCACACGCTCAAGGGAGGGGTAGAGAGAGAATCTTAAGCAGGCTCCACGCCCAGCACGGAGCCCGATGTGGGGCTCAGTCTCATGACCCTGAGATTATGACCTGAGCCAAAATCAAGAGTCAGACGCTCAACCGTCTGAGCCCCCCAGACACCCCAGAGCCTCTGCAGTTCCTGATGATGGCTCTGGGTTGCCTTAGCACCGCTGGCTGTAAGGCCTCCCTGCCCTGCCGCTGCTCTTTCCTTCTGCATCTCTGTAGATGCTGCCCACATCCTTGTTGAGTACCTGTTAGTGGCAGGTCGAGGGTTAGGAGACCGTGTGAATAAGACACATAGGGTTTCAGTCCTCACAGAGCAAATGTTGTTCAGCCTTTGCTGTTCTGTCCATTGCTAAGTTGTGACTTATCTACTCATCTTACTTCATCCTCTCTGTCATCACTGCCATTTGGTCTGTCTCTGTGGGATATGTATCTTCATGGTTGTTGCAAGAGCAAGAGTCGGTACTGGGGAAGGGCCTGGTACAGTTCCTGGTAAACAGTAGATACCAAATGATGACTGCTGTTGGTATTTATGTTATTGATTATTGTAAAGTCTGATTGTTGCTCCTTGATGTAAACCCTTTGTTTTTGCCCCAGCCCACAGTATGGAATGTGGCCCAGAAAATACAGGATGCAAGCTAAACCCTGTTTCACCCTCCCCCTGTTGCTGGTCGAATCACCAGCCACCTTCCATGAGCCTGAACTCTTCCCAGTTGGTCTGGTTGCTGTTCCCCAAACATGACACATCCCTCTATGCCTTTGTCTTTTCCTTCCTTCTCTTTCAGTCAAAGTCCTATTTATCCCTAGGACTCAGCTCCAGGATCCACTTGTCTCTGTACCTTCCTTGAGATTGCTTTTCTCCCTTATTCCAGGCTGCCATAAACTGCAGCATGGTCCACCTGACCTGCCTTTGTACTCACTGGAAAGGGACTGCTGGGCCATGTGACCCTAGGGAGCAGCACAGTGATGTCACGGATTGTGTGTGATACTCTGATCTAGCAGGCATTTGGGGCTTACATGTATGATCTCATACCTTGGCAGCCACGAGCTGCTTGATGTGAACTGAAGGGAAAATGCCATGCTACCCATCCCAGGGAGAGTCACCCTCACCAGCCCTGGTCCGGAGGACCCATGCTGGCCCAGGGGTAAGATCTGGGCCAGCGACTTGGAAATCACATTGTTCCCCAAAGCCTGTGACTTGGCAGCATCATTTAACCTTGGAGGAAAGAGTCCCTGCAGGACAGTCCAGCTACACTGGACTAGGGGGTGAGCCTCGGTGAGCCAAGCCTGAATCCTACCCCCGTCCCCCTTCTCTGTGGGCCTAGGGAAACAGGCCTACTTAGCACCAGGGCTGTTCTACGGGTGCGTTCCATGGCCGGTTCTTGTGCTCATAGCCTCACCCATCTGTTACCTGTGGGCATTTCCCAGGCCAGACCAGCACTGACACCAGCTAAGGGAGGCAGCAGCCATACCTCGAGGAGCTCTTAGGAAAAACACTTAGCACGTGCCAGTGCTTTCCATACTTCAGTCTTCCAGTCACTCAGTGAGGTCAGGAGAGAGTACCTCAGGCCTGCAGAGCTAGAGGTGGAGCAAGGTTTGGGGCCAAGCTCTTTCCCACGACCTGGGGTAACCTCCCCTGGAAGGACCGGAACAGCCAGTCTATTGCTCCAGCCACCCCCTCCCTGCTCCGAGGATGCTTGCTGTGAGCCATTCTTCCCCTCTGCAGGGAAGGAAGAGCTGCCTGAGTGTTACCTCCTCTTGCAGATAGGGGTGCTAGAGACCGAGTCTTTTCCTGGTTCACTGCCAGTGAGGCATGGAGAGTGAGTCAGGAGCACGTCTCTTCTACCTTGATGCTGTGTGATGTGTCTGCATGACAGACACACAGCCTTGATCCCATTTTCCGCCCGACTTCTCGCTCACTGCGGTGACCCTGAGCCGTTCTGGCCACTGCTCTCCACCTTCCGTCACCTCCGTCATGGATGGGCTTATCATGGTGACCGATTCCCCCGACACTGGCCTGGATGCTTAGGCTCTGTGCATGTTCTTTTAGATTGGCATGAAGATCATTACTGATGTCCTTATGACCTACTTTCTCACTGCCCATGATTTTGTACATTGTACATACGGCCCCCTCCCCCCGCCCCCCACTGACTTTCTGACTTCCATGCATGTATAAAATGGAAACATTTGAACCCTGGTTATGGTAGTCTTAGCCAGGAGGGTAAAGGGCAGGTTCTATGGGTTTACGGGACAGCCCTGGGGTTCACCCTTGGGCTACGATTAGTGAGTGGAAGTCTCCTCCCCCTCAGATGGGCCCACAGGGTGGGGCAGGAATGGGGGCGTCCTCACACCCCCCGACTCACCCCATTGCCTCTTCTCTGTTTTCTTGGGACTCTGGCCTTCAAATGCCACACTCTAAGAAAGTTCTGTTTCCCTTCTCCTTGGGGGCCTTCTGTCTGTGGCTTCTCGGGCTCGTCGTCTTCCCACCTGCCTCTCACTTCCTTCCCCTGCTGTCTGCCCTATAATGTGATAGCCTTCTCAGGGAGTCTTCAAATGAACAGTTTTTAGAATTGTTGAAAGCTCTGTTGGAAAACAGAAAAGGCTATTTCATGGGAAGATGATGACCTTATTAACTATAATTAGGCAATTCACAGAGGTTTCCAATATAGTCCAGCATCTTGCCTTGTTGAAATGGGGGGGATATTCTGTGGTAATGTCTTTGGGGATGTAATAGTCTTTAACACATTACCAGTTTAATTTCTTCTAGAAGGTTTGGCAGCCTGGCGTTTTCATTTAGAAAGCTGAGGTATAGTTTTACAGACATCCACATTAATATAATAATTACAATTTTGAGCAAGTAATTTCAGACACTGACATCAAGAGTGGTTTTTATAGCTGGAGGAAGATCTCGGGTAAGGAGGTGGAACCTCACATCGAATCTCCCACGAATGGCGTGACATTGCAAACACAGGCAGTTCACATCCCCAGGCTAGGCTTTGTATTTTGGGCCAGGCATGTAAATGCGCAGAAATTCTTCCTGTGTTAAATCCTCTGAGAACAGGCATATTCGAAGTTAATGGGGAATTTTCTTCTCTGAAGAGTTTTGCACACACCAGCCCATGTTCTGAAATTTCTCCTGGCTCCTCATGTCAGGTGCCCCATGCATTGGGGCTGTGTGAGAAGGCAGCTGGGAGTGGACAGCACCCTTGGCACCCCAGGAGCGCCTCCCTCACCCATCTGTGTTGCCTGGACCTCTGAGGGCACCTGGAGGCTTGGAAGCTGCCACCTCCTGGGCAAGCAGGCCCTTCCTGCCTCCATGGTCCCAACCTGCCTGAGGTGTCGGGCCCCTTCCTCCCCCACCTCCGTTTGCTGGCTCCGGCATCCCAGCCCACAGCAAATAACTTGGGTTTGGTGTTTTACCCTTCTCTCGTGAACATATTTTTTACAGTTCTCTAAGCATTGTTCATATATCATTTTGGATCCTGTTTTTGAAACTTAATCTCTATCCCTATTTTTATAGCCTTCAAAATAGTCATCATCTTTCATGTGGTTGTACCACAATTTACTAAATTGCATCCCTATTGCTGAACACTGAGGTTTGTTCCAGCAGGTTTTTTATTGTTGTTTTATAGGCAAGACTTCAGTGATCATCTTTATGTACATAATATTTAGCTTCTGTGTAGTTATTTTCTTAGGCTTAATTTCTAGGGCTGCAATTACTAGCCAAGACCAAGTACAACTTTTTTTTTTTTAAATAAAATTTTTCTTATTATGGTAATAGTATTTAGAAAATAGAAAAAGGTAGAGAGAGGAAAATCAAGATGGCCAGATTCCCATCATGCCATGTTCACCACTGTGTCAGCTAGGAATGTGCTAGGCCGCAAATAACAGGAAACCCCCTGAGCGCTGCTTAACAAGGTGGAGGCTGACTGTCTCCAGGGCTGGTTCTTGGGTGAAGCCATGCCTAGCTGTTTTCCTCCCTCTGCCTTCTCGTCCCTGGCCGTGTCCTGCGAGCCCCGTTCCTCTTCCTCCTCTTCATCTCACCCCCCGGGCAGCTTTACCCCGCCTCTCCACTGCCTCTCCCACCTCTTCCACTGGGTGAGCCTTTTTATTTCTGCCTGCTTTTGGTCCTCAGACAGCATCTCATGCATTGGGGGCCATTATAGTGAGATATTTACTTCTTTTTTTCCCTGCCTATCCTGCATTTGCAAGTGCCTGTTTATGACATACCATTCGGCCAAGGCTGAAATTTTAGCAGTGCTAAGGCGGAGAAGAGAAGAGTGCCTCCCAGGACTAGGAAGGAGCTCATCTTTCTTTCTAATGGGATTGTCGTCTTTTATCCTGTGTTTCTAGTCCTGCCAAGTCCCTTGGGTTAGAAAATATCCTTTGCTCTCTGCTTGGTTCTCTTACACCAGGGGAGGGAACAGAATCTCCCTGGGGCCTGTCAGTTCCTTTGATTAGTCTTGCAAGGGGAAGTCTATCAGGCGCCCACTGGGTGTAGGGGGACTGTGAGTGCAGGCATTGCCTTCAGGGAGCTCCCGGAAGAGTAGAGGAGACAGAAACACCATTACTGTTAGTCACATAAACCAAGCCAAGCGGGCATAGAAATGAGTGATTTGTGACTTACTCTAATCCTACAGAAAATAAAAGGTAATAAAAGACTCCCATGGGCCCACCACCAGATTAAACAGTCACTAATATTCTGCCATATTTGTGTTAGGTCTCTCTGTTTTGTAAGGAGTAAAATATTGCAGATGTAGCTAAAGCCCTGACTGCCTCCCTCCCCAGCAATGGCTACTGTGCTGAGGTTGGGGGGTATGCCTTTGAATGCCGACTACTGGGTTTAACCATAAACAGTATGTAATACTAGCTTCGTATTTTATTTTATTTTATTTTATTAATTTTTTTTTTTTAAAGATTTTATTTATTTATTTGAGACACAGAATGAGAGAGAGAGAGCACATGAGAGGGGAGAGGGTCAGAGGCAGAAGCAGGCTCCCTGCCAAGCAGGGAGCCCGATGCAGGACTCGATCCAGGGACTCCAGGATCATGACCTGAGCCGAAGGCAGTCGCTTAACCAACTGAGCCACCCAGGCGCCCACTAGCTTCGTATTTTAAAGATTTATAGGAATGTTACCACACTCAGTGTTCTTTTGTAATTTGTAAAACACGAAACATGCTTTTGCAGATTTTCCACGCACAGACACATCTGTCTATCTGTCTGGAACATTCATTTGTAGCAGCTGCGCAGTATTCCTCTGTGTGGATAAACTAGAGTTTATTCATTCCCCCACTGGTTGAAGGTTAAATTGTTCTTACTCTTTTGTCTCTTGGAAATAAGATGGCAGTGAACATGTGTTCCACTTATCTGCCTCCGTATAATAAAGCCCCTCTGAACTTAGTAACTTCAAACAGTAATGTGTATTTTGTTTATGAACCTGCAGTTTGGGCTGGGCTTAGTAAGAAGAACTCATCTGCGTTCTACTTGGTGTCCTGTGGGGCGGCTGGAACCTGTTCGCTGCCATAGCTGAGGGTGCTTTTGCACATCAGCCGGGTCCCTAGCTGTGCTGTTGGCTGCAGCACTGCACGTGGCCTCTCCGTGTCGTCTGGGCTTCTTCACAACAGGGCAGCAAGAGAGTCAGGCCAAAACTGGATTGTCTTTATGAGCTAGCCTCAGAAGGCAGGCAGCATCCTGTTTGCTGCATGCTGTCACTAGAAGCAAGTCTCGAAGGGGGAGGGGAACTGGGACCCACTTATAATGGATGGGCATCACAGAGGGTGCACGCTGTTTTAAAACCAACACCCTTAGGTGTTCCTCCTTGTGCGCACCTGTGGGAGGCTCTCAGACCCCTCCAGGTGCGCACCCTGGTGTCCAGGTGGCATGTGGCCGGGTTGCTATCCTGGGTGTTTGTTCCGCTGACGCCACCACAATACTTGAGTTCCATTTCTTCACACCCTCTCCTACACTTGCTGTTATGGATTTTGATTTTTGCCCCTCTGGTGGGTGTGAAATAGGATCTTGTTGTTTTAATTTGCCTGCCCACTGGTGAGGCCGAGCTCTGTGCCGCCCCCCTGGGATGGTGTTGGATTCCCTTTTCCAGCTGGTTGCCCTTAAGAAGACAGAAACGTCAAAGTGCTGTTTTTTGGCTTATGATGTCAATTTTTCAAGAGAGAAGTGGTGAGTATCCCACAGAGTTTATTGCAAACTATTATGAAGACCTTGGAGTTACTATTGGTATGACTCACTTATGAAAAAAATATGATTTCAGTAACTGCAGGCTGTATCTGTAATGTGATGGATTTTCATTTAATCTCTCACCTCTCTGTAATTTGCCCAATTTAAAAATGCCCCGAAGCTTGCTTTCTCCTTGTCTGGGAGTCCTGTTCTTGCTATGTGTTATCACAATAATAGTAATAAGAAATGGTGCCAATACGTGTCTCTCTTCGAGTTCTTGCTGTCTCCTTGGTCATTTAATTACTTCTGGTACTGATTTCCCCCACTCCGGTCTCCTGCTAGAACAGTCTTTGCAGGAAGCTTCCAGGGAGAATGCCATCCTGAACTGACTTGCTGTCAGGGGTCGGCAGGTCCTGGGTTAGGAGGCTCACCTGGACCCATGAGCTGTATTGGGGTACCCTCTGGGCCTCATGGCACCCCTTTGCTCAGTCACATCTTGTTTAGTGACACCACGAGGTCACAGGGGGGCAGTCCATCACCTTCAGGTGTGGCAACAAAGCCTCGTACCTGGGAACATTCAGGAAATATGCACTGAACCAAATAATTCAAAGTGCTTAGTTATAATGATCATACTGTCTCTTAAAAACCTCAGGAAAGAGACCATGTTTGACCACGAGTTTTAAAAATGAATTCATAAGCTTTCCTTGAAAAGTGAACTTGTGGCTACTTTTAAATTTAATCAGGTTCTGTCTGAACACTCTGTGCGTGGCTTGCTAGAGAGCATTATCTTCTCTGCTACTCTGTGAAGGGGTGTTCGGCTTCTTATCTGTGTTTAGAACCAGAGCCTCTGCTGCGGAACTGAAGCCTCGTCTGTGTACCGAGAGTCAGCTCAGACCCTCTCCAGATGTTCTGGAAGCAGCCTCTGCATCCAAACCAGGGCCCTGGTGAACCAAGTGCGCTGGCCAAATCTTCTTGATTGGGTGGGTGCAGTATGTTCCCCCCAGTGTCGCGGGTGCCTTGCAGTGGGGGCATAGGTCACTCCAGGAAGTGCAGGGGGATCATTCGCTCAGGCCAGGCTCGTGGCTGGTTCTGGGGAGGCTGGTGACCGGTGTTGCGTCACAGAACAGGGGGGACAACCAGGGCTGCCACTGCCCGTGTCACCGGGCTCTCCCTGTACCAACCAGAGTGGGTATACATGAGGAATTCATTATCTCTTGTTCTCAGGGGAGGAAGGCTTTGGGATGTGTTCATTTCCTCTTTCGTGGAAAGCTGCTGGCTCGGCCCAGGCTAGTTGGGCAAGGCCTCCTAGGCTGGTGGAGTGGGTGTCCCTGAGCCCAGGCACTGTCAAGGCCATACCACTTAGAGGGAGCCAAGCTTCAGAGCCTGTGGAGTTTCCACACCACATTCTGGATGCCAGCAAAAGTGTAACGGGGGCAGGGCATTAGCTGCACTTCTGTGACAAGTTTGTTCACGGCCTAACAGTTTGTATACTATGTAAACAAACACTAGCACCTGGTATCCTAATCAGACCTCAGACCTCATTTGCATATCGAGAGTTTGCAGGACATACTCTTTGCTGTTGGGGACCTACCCACTGACCCCAGGGTGTTTTGTCTGATGACCCAGATGTGACTGCCTGTGCTTAGCCAAGGGGCCCTAACCTCCTCTGGGGTCCTGAAGGTGAGGCCTCTTCCAGCTGCTTGGTGTCTGGGCTGGAGCATCCTGGGCCTCGGGGGCCAGAGCTTGGCTTCTGGGATCAGCCTTTCCTGGTCAGGGTCTTGGTTTCCCAGTCAGTGAGATTCAGGAGTTGGGCTGATCTCAGGGCTCCTTCCGGCAGCGGCTGCCACCCTCACCAGTTAGGGAGCATCTGCTAGGGACCAGACTCTGTTGGGCGTCTCACAGTCACGCAGAGCAAGAATTTAATCATTCCGTTGTACTGATAGGGAAACTGAGGCCTGACAAGCTGATAGCTTTCCCTGCACACATGCTTCTTCTGCCTGCCCCTAATGGTGAATGATCCCATTGCCTGCTTGGTGACTCCCCCCCGCCCCTGCCTGCCGTCGTCTTGTCGGTTGTATAGCCTGTGGCTTCCCTCTGAAGTGCCTCTTGGGTCTATCTCCTTCAGTTTTCATTGATACCTCCTTGGTCCGTGCCACCACCCTTTTGTACAGCAGTCTGAGAAATGTTCTTCCCTTGCCTCGCCCTTCCCCCCTAGGCAGCCCGAATCAGCATGTCGCTCACTAGCCTCACAGCCCGCGGGGCTCAGGATCAGGCCTGCCCTCCTCAGTGTGATGCTTGCCTATCTCCAGCCTGCTGCCTTCAGTGTGCCCATCTGGGGGCCCCCATGGGCCTGAGCTGTGACAGGGCAGGGCTGGCACTCATGCTGACCGGTGCCCAGCGCGGGGGAGACCTGTAGCAGATATTAGGGAGTAGCTGTTGGGTGAATGTACAAATGTTGCCGAAGGGTGTAGAGCTGAAAATGAGGGAGATGGTGATTTGGACTCACATCTGTTAGAGTCTAAAACCTCTACTCTTTCTGCCCCTCCCACTGATTACTGAATTCTTGACAGGGAGACATACCCAGGCCGAAGCCTGACCTGTCTATTTCACAGTAAGTGTCCTCGCAGCCTGGCTGGCCTGTGCATGAAACCCATTAGGCAGCACTATCGCAAGTCGCTGATGGTGGGAAGGGCCCATGTCAGCACGCACTCGGCAGGCTGTTATGAAGGCCTTGTCAAGTTTTTGTTTTGAAGGACTTCTCAAAAATGACAGGCTTCATTTCAGGGGTCTTTGTTAATCTAACGGTGTTTCCGGGCTGAAACATGTGACTGTTTACCAAAGCTCTTGCATGTAATGAGCTGGGGGCAGAATTAAAATGATTTCAGCTTTGTTTCAGGCAAGAGTATGTAGCCAGAGAAGTCATCTGAGGGGAGGAGCCCTCAACACGCACCAAGGGACATCCAGGCGGGGTCAGGGTTAGACCCCGAGCCTTCCAGTGGCTCTGTGCTGACTTTTCCACCCTGAGCTGGATTTGCATGAGCACAAAACGAGTATATGGTTATTCTTGGCACGGTGTTATCGTGTATATGCATTCCGCAGCTTCGCACGGGGCAGTTTAAACAATTGATAGATATGTCCTTTATTTCTCTCTCTCTATGAGCCAGTGCTTGGAATTAATTTTTTCTGGCCCACTAACTCTTGTGGTTAAAAGTACAAATTAAGCTTTCTGGGAGAATCCATCACAAAATTATTGAAAAGTCAGTGTGGAGAAGATAATGGGCTCTATATTGGGTTATGTCTATAGGGTTATTGTTTTCTGCAATTACACTTTTTTTTGTTTTTCTTCTTTCGTGCTTTGGGAAATCAACCCGGGAATGGGCTTCCAACTCAGAAGAGTTATTGGCTATTTTTCCCAAATGGGATTGCCCTTCAAGAGAACAGTGGGCATCTATTTGACAACAAGTTATAAATTTGTGCTCCAAGTTCTCTGAAGAAAGCATGAATCTTAGACAGTGGCGCTGTGGCACTGTATTTCAGCGGGCGTGTGGAGCTGTCAGAAGTCCATAAAGTCCTCAGGCACCAGCTTGTACCCAGCCAGCATTTGTCAAGTGTTCTGCATGTACTTTTTTCAGGATTAGAAGGTGGAGTACAGCGAGTTCTCCATCGCTTTTCACTCTGCAACTTCCCAGTGCCCCAGAGCCTGTCGTAGTGCGAGGTCTGTTGGAGCCCCAGCCCCCTGGAATGAGTGCCCGCCCCACGCTGTCTCATAGCATCTCTCCCATTGAAGGGGAAGAGCCTCCACGCCCCATTTACCAGGACCTGCTAGGTGTGGGGCCGGGTGGTAGAGCACATAGAACGAAAGATGGTCCCCTGCCCCGGAGATGCTGCCGGGTGTGGCTGCTGCCCAGTCTTCCCTGCTGTCCGCGTCCCAGACCCTAGGAGACTCTGCCGGCTGTGTCCTAGCCGGCTGTGCCCGTGGCCGGCTGTGCCCGCTCCTCTAGCTACTGCAGTTGTAGGCAGATCTTAAACACCAGACCAGCACCCAGTGTCTTGCCTAAAGCCCTCCAAAGGCTCCCCTCTGTCTCCAGAATAGAGTCCGGATCCCTCAGTGTGCCTCTGAGGCCTTCTGGGGCCCTCCTCTTCACCTCTCGTGCTTCATCTGAGTACTTCCTCCCCCTCCTTTTCCCAGGAAGCCCCCGCCCCAACCCCCCAGGCTGGGTCAGGTGCCCCCTTCCACTGGCCCCTAATCTCCCTCACAGTGCTTATCTGTCACCTCGCAGACTGCGTCCCATTTGTAAACCACGGCACAGGGATGCATGGCTTTGCTTACTGTTGTATCCCCAGCATGATCACAGTGAGCGACACGCAGTAGGCGCTTTGTAAACATTTGTGGAGTGACACACAGTGCCCCGGAGGAAGGAGCTGTCTCTGTGGGGCCGGCCTCCCACTGCGGTGCAGGTGACGGCCTTGGCAGCTGTCAGCGTGTTAATGGAGGTTGCCAAGGCACGGGCTGGAAGTGGCATGTGGTGAGGGATGTGCGCGGGGGCCCCAGTCATCACTTTCTTTATTAAACTGGTCCTGTCACTTGACATCCTTCACCACTAAGGGAAAAATAGCCGGTTTCAATGTACAAGTTCAGGGGTGTCTGGGCTGCCGCTGCCTGTGAGAAAAATGACTTCTGGCCAGAGCACTGGGCCGGGTGGGGCTGGCCGTAGGCCCGCACTGAGGGGCTTCCTTCACTGCCCACACACACCCCGTTGTAGGAACAGGGACCCCGAGGTTGGAGAGGAGGGGAGGGGCTGCAGTGCTGGCCACCTGACCTCTAGTCTTGGCTCCTTCGTCATCCCTGCTAGTGTTCTGGGCGGGGAGAGGGAGGGCCAAGCAGGGGAGAGGCATGGGGACTGGGGTGGGTTACCTTGCAGGACGGCCAGCTGGCTCTTGTGACTTGGCCGTTCCTCACTCTGGTGCTCCTTCACCTGGAGCTGGAGACTGCATTCTTTCCTTTCTCAGGGAAGCCTGGGTCCCTGGGGAGTGCTCACCGAGGCCACTGTTCCTTTCCAAGGGAACATCTGTGGTGTGCTCTGACCAAGGCATAGCCACTGGTGCATGAGAGCGTGGCGTCCAGAACTCTGAGTGTGTGCAGTGCCCGCGGTGAGACTTACGGCTGTGAGGTGACCATCTTGGGTCCCCCAACATGGGCTAGGTGCAGGTGCCCTCTGCCTCCAGACAGCAAGGGTGGCCTGGGAGGTGGGGGGCCCTGGAGGGGCAGGAGGACCTGAGCTCAGGTGCCTTCCCCACCGCTCCGTGTGTGTGTGTGTGTGGCAAGGTGGGTCAGCATGGTGTCCAGGGTCAGGTGGCCTGGGCGCTGGGCCTGCCTTTGCCACTCACTAGCCATGTGTATGGGCCACCATCTCAGCCTTTCTGGGCCTCAGTTCCTCTATCTATGGACAGGGTAGTTCCTGAGGGTTGAGTGCTTAGCCCTGAGCTGGTCACTCAGGCCACTGACTGCGGGTCTGGTCTGTTAAGCCTCACTAGGCAAGCAGACCCTTCCCTCTTGCTTTTCCCTTGGAGGTGCCCTACCTGGAGCTGCCCCTGTGAGGAGCCATCTCACTTCTCTAATCAAAAGGATATGTAGATCATTCTTTTTTTTTTTTTTTTTTTATCTGATACCTCTTTCAAAAGTACAGTACCTTACTTAATTTTTATTCTACCTTGAATGTAACTTTAATTTAGTTGCACATTCATTTTTAAAATCTCATATGTATTAATTTCATGATATTGGTTTGTTTTTCTTCTTACCTTTCACGAAGCAATATTACTGAGCTTTCTCTGGTGGCTCTGGCACTGGAGTCATTGTGGTCCCCCAGGCACTGTGAGTCATCTAATGTAGTTTTCCAGAGCGTGTCAGCTTCACTTCCGTCTCAGTCATTTCAGACCCGCGCTTCCTGAGTCAGTGTGTGGTGCGGCCACTGGAGACTTTGTACCTAGTGCGGGTGTTCATTTGTAAAACTTTGGAACATTTTGTTTTTCCATTTGTGTTTTCTTCCCCTGGCTTTGATCTGTGGCTGCAGAACAGGACCTGTCCCCACCCTCTGCCCTCAGCTGTCTGCTCTATCAAAGGAGGTCCACCCCCTTCTAGAACTCTGACCCTCAGCTTGTCACTAGCAGCTTTTCTCCGTGGGGACAGGGGGAGCTCTTGGGGCAAGACAGCACAGCAGGGGCCAGCTTGCCATGAGGAGGGGGGCACTTCATGCGCTCCCCACTTGGGGTTGACGAGAGACTTACCTTGCAGCAGCTGAGTGGGACCTGGAGTGGAGGGAAAGAGAAGGAGCCATCCCTTCCAGTCCCAGGGGCTCAAATGGTTCAGGATATATGTCTCTCCCTCTTACAGGAGAATTCACTGTTTATCTGTCAAGATGCCTGTTATAAACAAGATCCCAGTGGCTTGGGGGAGGCCTACGCCATCCTACACATACAGCCTTTGAGAGCCTCAGAAAATCAAGGATTCAGTCCAATAATATATATGAAATGCCATGTCTCAGTCTGCCTGGGCTGCCATAACAAAACACCACAGACTGTGTGGCTTACATAACAGAAATTTATTTTCTCGCTGTTCTGGAGACTGGAAGTCCAAGATCCAGGTGCCAGCAGGTGGCAGGAGCCTGGTGAGGTCTTTCCCCTTAGGGAGCAGATGTCTCCCTTCCCACTGTATTTTCACATGGGCTTTTCTCCCGTGTGGAGCGAGGGAGTGAGCAAGCTCTCTGGTGTCTCTTACTGAGAACAGTAATATCAGATCAGGGCCCCACCCTTATGACGTCATGTAACTTTAATGACTTTCTTAGAGGTCCCTTCTGAATACAGCCATACTGTGGGTTAAGCTTTCAGTATGTGAATTTTGGGGGGGATACAGTTCAGTCTATAACACATGTAGTACATCGCCTGACACATGGTGGGTTCTGCTCAGTGAATGTTCATTGCATTTGAATCTGAAAGATTTTAGGGTCCAGGAAGAGAAAATGGAATTGGCCCTAAAGGTTCTGGCCAGATCCTAAAGACCAGGAGTCCCCAGGGAGTGGTGTCTGTTCTCAGGAAGGCAAGTCCTGAGGTCAGCCTGCTGGCTCTGGCCAGTGGCAGGTGGCAGGCTGGAAATGAGGTCCACCTTTGCCCTTCCAGTGTGAGCCCCTCCATCTCCAGAACCCCTGATCTCTGACGTCCCGACCCTCTCGGGGGAAACGGAAGAATTGTAACATTTGGTTAAGGTGAGGTGAAGGTACTAATGGAGTCATATACTGTGGAGCCTGGGTTCTTAACCTATTAATAATAATACTTGATTTTTGAGCAATTGGCTCCAGGAAAGCAGGGAATTTGACTGTTTTATCACCAGCATGGCACTAAGTAGGTGTTCTCTAAATGTGTGTTGACTTAATTAAAAGAATGGAGGGTCCCAGTGGTGGGCAAAATGACTTCCCGCACTGGCAACCTTGCAGTTTAAGACAGGCAGGTCTGCTTTTGCCATTGGCATTCGAGGACACTGAGGCACAGAGGGCACTTGTGGCTTGTTCCGGGTGACCAGTGAGGGGGCTTGTGCCCTGCTGGGCTCAGGGAGGGAGTAGGGTGAGCTTCGGGAGGACCAGGCTGGGTGGACCTTACGGATGGGGCTTACTCCTCGTTCCCCGCACCTGGCGCCTGTGTCTTTCTGGCCAGTGGGGAGGGGCCCTGGAGGTGCCCACTCCAGAGGCGCCCCCCCTAGCCTCAGCCTGCTTGGACAAACTGCTGGGGAAGGCCTTCTTTCTGGCTTGTCTAGGGTCTCCAGGTAGCAAGGTTTTCCTAAGTGAGTGAGTCAATAGAAGGAGACATTAACCACACTTACAGGTTTAAATCAATGCTATTTCGGCTCAGCTAGTTAACCTGTCACTCTCTCTGGCCCCTGACATTCATTCTCAGGTGCATTCTTATTTTATTAGTGTGGCTAATTAATGCATGACATTAAAATATTGACATGAATTGATTTGGTTATCTGTATCCTTGGAGCTTCAGTTAATAAAACAACTTTTGAGACTAGTGGTTTAAGAACATTTAGACTTAATTATATTTTCTAAAGGATTTTTCTAGAATTGCATAACTGCCTGGCAAGCTACTTCAGTTCCCTAGTTAACTGAAAGAAATTGGTTTTTCATTTGGTTTTGCTTAATACAAATTAAAAGTAATATACATTTGATAAAAGGAGTTAAAGGATTATTTATTAAAGTCTCCCTCTTTATATATTGGGAAAAAAATCCATAAGTGCTGAATTAATTCTGAGGGCGGTGTGCAGAGAATCTAACAGTTAGAGAGCTATTTGACCTGGAGAAACAGGCGTGCATTTCTGTTCAGAACTTCCGCTGTGACTCTCCCTCAAGGATGAGTGCTATTCTTGTGCGCGTGACTTCTGTGCAGTAGACGTTACTCTTGCGCATCTCAATTCAGCAGCAGCCAGTGGTGAATTAGGACAGTGGTTGAAAGCAGAGAGCCAGGGAGAATTCAGTGGTTTATTCTCATCTCGCTTAGGTTAGGAGCTAAGAAGTCTGTCAAAGATAGCAGTTTGAAAATAAAGAAAGAATTGAAAAGAAAAGGAAACTATTTTGTAGAAACACTAACTGTAAAGAAAATGTAGTAAGTCAGTGGTTGTTAGCCCACTTGTAAGACTCAATTCCTCTCAGTTACTAGTTATTTTTTGGAAAGCTTACTGTCACAATGCCAAAACTCTCCCAAAATTGTAGCCTGCCATAATGGACTTTACAAATAATTGCATCAAATTTACCAGCCTACACAAAAACAAAAGCAAAAACAGAAACCTCACAAAAAACTCACCCAAAAAAGAAAACTTGTCTCTTTTAAAAAAATTTGGGGCACCTAGGTGGCTCAGTCGGTTAAGCATCTGCTTTCAGCTCAGGTCATGATCCCAGAGTCCCGGAATTGAGCCCCGCATCAGACTCCCTGCTCAGTGGGGAGTCTGCTTCTCCCTCTGCCCCTCACCCTGCTCTCGTGCTCTCTCTCACTCTCTCTCTCTCTCAAATAAATAAAATCTTTAAAAAAATAAAAAAATAAAACATAAAATTGTTAAAAAATTTTTTGACATAATCTCAGACATACAGAAGAGTTGTGAGAATAGTAGAAAGAATTCCCAGAAAACCTTTACCCAGATTCCCCAAATGTTAATATTCTTTTGTCTTTTCTCTCCGTATATAAAGATGTATAGAGGTATGAATGTGTAGGTATATAGATACGTACACATTCACATACACACGTACATTTTTTTTCCCTGAACCATTAAGAGTAAGTTGCAGGCTGATGGCCCTTTACCCCAAATACTACAGTGTGTTTTTCCTAAAAACAAGGAGTTGTCTGACATAACCACAGTGTAGTGATCAAAATCAGGAAAATAACACTGAAACAACATTATTGTCTAATCTACTGTATGTAGTACTCAGTACTGTATGTACTGAGATTTTTTTCAACAGTGTCATAATAATGGCCTTTATAACAAAAGAAAATTCAAGATCATATGTTACCATTATTGTCCTGTCTTCTTTAGTTTAGAACAGTTAAATATGACATTCATATATTTGAAGAGTGCAAGCCAGTAATTTTGTAAACCGTGTTTCATTTTGGGTTTGTCTGGTGCTTCCTCATGATTAGATTCAGATTATGGACTTCCTGGCAGGAATGTCCCGGGGGTGATGCTGTGTCTTCTTGGTGCATCATATCAGGAGGCACATGCTGTCAATTGATCCGATTGCTGGAGATGTTAATTTTGATCATTTGGTTAGGATGACATCTGCCAGGTTTCTCCAGTATAGTTACTATTTTACTTTTTGTAATTAAGTATCATGTGGGGAGACACTTTGACACTACCTAGATAACCTGCTTTTCCTCAGACTTTTATCCAGTAATTTAGCTTTCTTTGATGAGTCCTACCTGTATCAGTTCCTATGATGATGGTGGACAAATGGTGATTTTTAATTCTATAATTTCTTCCTGTTATAAAGAGGAGTCATCCCCCTACCCCCTCAATCAGTCTGTTTATTTATTTTGTTGCGGATTCATGGACTCTTACTTTAATAAATTCTAATCTGATTTTATAATTTGACCAATAGAAGCTCCTTCAGGCTGGCTCCTGACTCCATTTGAGATGTCTCCATCATTCTTTGAACACGTTCTTACTTTTTACACAGCAAGATGTTCCAGTTTTATCTTGTTCTGTTTCTGCTGCATCTCTATAAAGAGCTCCAAGGAGCTCTGGTTCCTTTTAGTGGAGAAAGGCGTTTAGAAACCAAGATTTGGGTGTTAGGTGTGCTCGCTGCTACTGGGATATCAGTACTTCTCAGAAGACAGATCTGGGCAGGAGATGTGTGCGTACACACACCCGTACACACCTCTGTCCGCTTCCTTCTATTAAACCTGTGAGTTTACATGGATTTTTCATCTTTCTATCCAGTACTGTGGCGGTTCATTCTGCCTTTTTCCATTTTCACATTTGTAACTCCCTTCTCCAGTAGTGTGAAACTTGGCTCCCATTTTTACAACGTATTTACATACTTGCTCAATCCCAGGATGTCAAAAAGTTGTTTCAGGATTGCTAACCTCTGCAAAAAAGCTTACTAATTTGAATTCATTCTTAGAATTCTTTTGCCTTTAGCTTGAGAGCATATAGTCCAAATGTGTTCAGATGTTCCTTGGCCTGGTTTTTTTCTCTTTCCTCCTTCAGAGTGGTTTTTATTATTTGTTTGAAATATAGTTTGGTTCATTTGTTTTTCTTTGAATTCTTGTAAACTTCCTCCCTTCACCCTTTCTCTACTCTCCACCTCCTCCCCCGCTTCCTTCCATCCATGCAAACCACTAACATATTTCCAAAAGTCAAGTCTATACAGAAAGTTCTATTTAGAGAGGTATCCCCTCCACTCCCACCCCATTCCCTTTATCCCATCTGCCCAGTTCTCAGCCCTGCCCTTTAGGTAGCCAGTCTGATTAGTCTTTAGGTTTTCCTCCCATGTTTCTTTTTGCTCAAATGAGTTATTTCTTTCTTTTTTTTTTTTTAAAACGTTTTATTTATTTATTTGACAGAGAGAGACACAGAAAGAGAACACAAGCAGGGGGAGAGGGAGAGGGAGAAGCAGGCTTCCCACGGAGCAGGGAGCCCGATGTGGGGCTCGATCCCAGGACCCTGGGATCATGACCTGAGCCGAAGGCAGACGCTTAACTACTGAGCCACCCAGGCGCCCCATCAAATGAGTTATTTCTTATTTGCTCTTCTTCTTCATAAGAAGTAGCATATTCTAGATCCTCTTTTGCATTTTGCTTTTTTTCCCCCCACTTACCCACGTGTTCCGTCAGGCCACACCAGTCCATAGAGCTCCCCTGGTGCTTCGTCATAGCTGCAGAGTATTCCATTGTATTTCCCTTCTCTGTGGCTGTTATTTGGGTGCATGACAACGAACTGTACTCTGTGTATCTAGGTGCTGCTGATAGTATCCACCTTCCTGGACATCATCTCGTTTCCACGTCACGTTAGAAGAGTGGCAGTGTGCTTGGAGGAGGAAACTGAGGCGTGACCACATGTTATGCACGTGAGAGCTGGGTCCTGGGGTTTGAGGTCAGTTTGTGAGGTGCTGGAGCTGAGGATTTCACATGTCTGTAGATGCCTATCCTTGGTCAGAAGACGAGGATCATCCAGAGGATGCTCCTAAAAGCAGGGCTCACATCCCTGGTGCTGTGTAAACAGATCCAGGAGACAGCACTGGACATTTCACTTAGATGTTTTCGTATCATCTTTCTAAAATTTCTGTTGTGTGTGTACATGTCTTATAATGTATGTAATATATCAGTGGCATAGAATTTATGTACTTAATGTTGTATGCTCAAAAAAATCTTTAAAATAATAGTGATAATGTGATTAAAAAAATTGGGGGGCCACTTAATGAATTGCTCTCCTAGCTGTCTTGGAGTGGAAAGAGCATGTCTGGGCCTCAGGTCCAGAGGTGGGGGGCAGGGTTGGCAGGAGTCACATATTCATTGATTCATTCACTTCGTTCGGCCCTGGGCAGTGAGGTTAATGTGGTGAGTGGGAGGGTGTTGCCCGGACCTCAGGGAGCAGATTCCATTCCAGATGGGGACTCCCAGGACTTGAAGGGCAGTTGGGAAGAACTCCGTGTGTGGATCTCCTGGGAGAGCCGCCCACGTGACATGACTGCCCTAAGTGTAGATGAGTGTCTTCAGATGAAGAAGGGCTGGCTGGTCCTCTGGGGCCTGGAGGAGGGGAGAGCCGTGACTGCTGACTGGGCACAGTCATTAATCTCATTCTTTGTGGGGAACTATCACAGCATTAGCCCCTAGGGTGGGCCCTTCGAGTCTTCTCAGATTAGTGGAGAGGTTCGGGGCCCAGACTCAGACATTGCATTCCTTGGCTCTTGGGCCGTGGGTCTGAGCCTCGCCGTGTGCCTTTCTCTCTCTCATCTCATTTAATCCTCCCATCAGTTAATCAGTGCAATATTTCTCATACAGGACCTTGAGGCTCTGAGAGATTAAATGCTTGTGGAGGGTCACACAGCTAGTTGGAGACTGTGGCAAGGTGGGAATGCAGGGCTGACTGCTGAGTCTCGGCTTGCCTTTTCACCATGGACTGCGTGCTTTTCTTACTTAGAATTCTCTTGTACTTGAAAAAGGGGTTCAGTTTGCTTTATGTTACTTTAATGCTTTTTGGAATCCATTTCCTTTGTTTATTTTACAGCAGTATAATTTGCAATGTAATAGTTTTACATTGAGCTCACATGTTTTAATGGCATCTTAATGATGTCTCCATGGATATGCAGTCAGATACTTTTGTCATCCTAACTTCCCGTGTAATGGCACCGCGTGGTAGCATGGCCATGAACTGTGGCCTGAGCTGCCCTTCAGGCTGGTCGAGGAGCCTCCGAGTCAGGTGTTCACTGTCTCTTGGGGTGAGAGGGCCTCCATGCACTGGGGAGAGGAGAAGAGAAAGTCAGTCTCTATGTAGCTTGGCTTCACTTCGCCAGGTCATTGGGTTGTCCCTGAGGTTGTTTCCTACCTAGTGACATCTGGCCAGGAATCATCTCTGTGGAAGAGAAAGTCTGAGTGTCTGCCTTCAAGCCGCTTGAGATGTGGCGGGCAGGCACACACCCCGGAAGCTAGAACGCTGGTTCCAGAGGGCCTCAGTTTGCTAGGGTGCCCTGCTTTCAGTTGTTGTCCCTGTGCCATGCCATATGCTGAACCATCTGTTCTGCCTTTTTGTTTTGGAAAACGTGGCACAACAGTTAGAGTCTTGCCTGGTGGAGCACAGAAGGCCCTTTTAGGGCTGGGGCTGCTTCTTAGCCATTTGGGTCTCTCCAGTGTTTGGCACGGGGCTGGAGCTGGAGTAGGGACTCAATGCTTGGTTGTTAAATAAATGAGTGAATGCATGATTGTTATGACTAAGGGCCGAAGGTGATGGTGAGAAAGGGGGAGGTGAAACCGGATCCCAGGGACTTCTGTTTAGGACTAGCCCGCTTATTAGCCTTGCTCTTGGGAAAGCATCTAGCCACAGAGAGCTGGCCCCTACCATCGCTGCCACCATCCGGCCTTGGCCCCGCCCTCCCCTTTAGAGACCCCACAGCTTGGCTGTAGCAAGACCAACGTCGAGGCACCAGCCAGTATCTGTCGGGGCCGAGCCTCACTGCAGTTGTGGTTTTAGTACCCGGTACATGGTGCTGGTTTGCTGGAAAAAGCCACCCAAAGCTGGGCTCTTACCCTGGCTCTTGCTCACTAGTTTTGTGGCCTTGGACAAGGTGGTTACTCAACTTCCAGCAGCCTTGGTTCCCTTATCTGTAGATGGGGATCCTACTTCTCAGTGAGCAGAGGGTGTTTGTGGGAATTTGGGATAACTTGGGTACTGCCCAGCGCCCAGACACGGGGACATGGGTTGCTATAGTCATTGTCATTGCTATTACTGTTCCACCCACACTGTCCCTCGCTAGCACTCGCCATCCCTGTGCTCACCCACAGCCCTAGGGTGTTAGCGTGTCCTTTGGAGAGGGGAGAGGAGCACGGCCAGCCGGCCACGCTGCTCAGAGGCCTGAGCTCACAACTGAGGATTGAAGCTGCCCTCCCTTCCTCCTTGCTCTCTCATCCTCTTCTCTCCTGGAGCACCACTGTTTGCTTAAGAAAAAGAAAAAAAAAAAAGATAAAAATGAGAAAAAGAAATGGTTTGAATCAGGGAGAGAAATCCCCAGGGCCCCGTTTCACACGAATGTCCCATTTCTAAACTTGAGTTAATAAGAATAAACAAAGTAGTAGGTGGATTTGCACAGAAGAATATTATTCTGACGATTATGTAAATATTTATATGTTCTGGTTTTCTCATTTTGTTACTGGTGTCTAATTTCCTAGTCTCATAATGAAGTGTAATTTGGAGAAGCTTTGCAAAGACAGGCGCAGCAGTGAAATAATTTGATTTGTTCAGTAAACTTGGTTTCAGTTATTCCTTTTCATCAGTTCTTTTAGAACCCTTCAAGTTCTTTGTGATATGACAACAGCTTTCAGCCCAATGAAGATACGACTCTTACATTGCCAGGAATTCAGAAGAGGTTTATGATATTGTCGCTTAATAAGAAAATGCATTCATCGGCAGGATACAAAATTTATGGGCTTCAAATGGATTTGGGTTTGTAGTTTTAGCCCTCTGTGCTCCTGCCATTCTCGAGGCTATGAGTAAGGTTTTTTAATTAAGTCCAATTGAATTGAATGAGCTTTTATTGAGCGCCCACTCCCTGCCAGACATAGTCTCCTTAACCCTTGCACCGCCTGTATGGTGGCTCGGGGCGGGGGGAGGGGCAGAGGAGCCCCAGCCAGGTTATACCCCATGTCCATGATCATCCAGCTGGCAAATATGGGAGGTGGGATTTGATGTGAGGTCTGATTCTTATGCACTTTCATCCCCAGCTGATTACATGCAGGGCTGTTTAGGGAGATGAGACAGGTTGGGTGACTTTGTATATTTCATCTCATTGAATCTTATTTAATCTTCTCAAACCCTTGTTCCTCTGTGAAGTTCAAGTTCAATGCATTTTCCCTATTTTACATCTAAGGAAACTAAGGTTCAGAATGGTGCAGTGATGTGCCAAGGGTCACACAGCTGGTAGGAGACAGAACTGGGATTTGAACACAGAACCCTCTGGCTCCAAAGCCAGAGTTCCTTCTGGAAACCCTCTGGGGTTCTGCATGTCCTCCAGCACATGACTGACCACCTGCCTGTGAACATGGCTTGGCTCTTGTGGTGGGGGCACCCTCCTGTAAATAGAGGCAAGGGGTGGTGTGGAGACGGCATGGGGCTTCAGTTTCCTGGGCACTATCTAACTCCAGGGCCCCTGGTAAGGGGCCTCTCTCCCCTCTGACCCTCTCTTTCTGCACTGGTGCATGAGAGGGTGTCATGTTGTCATACTGGGTTGTGTCTGGCACCTGGTGGGTCCTGCAGCGAGGAGCCCTGCCCTCTGGAGTTGTTGCCTGTTGCCAGCACCAGTCTTGGCCAGGAAGCTGCCGTGGCTTCAGCCCCCGGACTCCTGGGCATCACAGAGCTGATTGCCAGTGGAGACTGGTGACTCATTTGATGGCATTTTGTGTGGCATTGTGCGGTTAGCCTGGCACAGCATGCCACACCCACAGCAGGTATTCAAGAGCTATTAGTGCTTATGAAGGTGATAAAATTGCCAAAATGGAGGGAAGCCATCAAAATAAGAGCCTTTGCCTGTCTCGTGAAAGTTAACTTGCAAACCTAATGACTGTTAGGCTGTCGAAAAAGTGTCATCTGGATTTCTCACTGGAGACAGAACTCTCTGGAAGGGCAGTCGGGCAGCCCCTGATTGCTGTGTGGGGGCGGAGGCTTTTTATATGACAGTGAGTTGCAGAAATTAACAGTGGTCTCAGAGGACTTGTGCTCAGCTTAACCCTTCAAACTGCAAAAGCTTTAAAACAAATCCGGGAAATACTTGTATATTCTTCATACTCTCTGTGTTTTCTCTGAAAATAAAAGTGATTTTGAATATTTGAGGTTCATGTAACAAAAACTCCTCCCATTTGTAAAGCATGTTGTGGTAGACGGAGCAGCACCAGTGTGCCCCATTTGCATGTGCTATGGGGGCGGCTGAGAGGTCTGCCCCAGCCCCACTTAGAGTTGGGGAAGGCAGGGACCCTGACTTTTGGTCCATGGCCAAATCTACATATCAAGGAAAAGAGTCATTGTTTAAAAACAAATGTGGGAAACTGTCACTGGAGAGCCCTTGGATAGTCATTTTCACGTCATTCTCCGATAAAGATAGAATGCTTAATTTAGGCAAATTTAACGATTTCAGAGCATTTGAAGTGGTCCTGGGGTGGAAAGCAGTGTTTCCGTTTTCCAATTTCAACCTGACTCCACTCCTATCTTTATGTGTTAAGTGTCAGTTACACAGGGGAGCATTTTCCTCTTGGATGCGTTTGCACCTGGCAATTTGAATGTGCAGGAATTCCTTGATTGCAAAATAGCTACTCTCAAAATGTAGACAGGCAGCCACACTCAGGATCCCCTCGGCTGCGGGCAGCAGGGTGGCGCCAGACACCTGGGTTTGAGTCCCCGTTGTGGCATCTACTTAGTCTGTTCTCAGCTGCTGTTTGCTGGCTTCTAGAATGGGGGTAGAATGGGACCCCTCAGAGGGTTACAGGGGTGGGGGCCTGGCCAGTGTGATGCAGACTGTTGGCTCCGTGGGGGTGTGCTTGGCACCGAGGCACCTTTTGGGGTGGAAAGACAGGCCCCCCTGGGCTCCACCACACCCACCCCCAGGCAGTCTGCACCCTCAGGGTATTTACAGTCTCATTCCTTGCTTTGTTCTCTTTTCTTGTTTAGGGAGAGTGAGAGCAGCAATTCTTAGGTCAGATTATTTGGGAGATCCATATTACTTCTGATTATGTACGAAGGGACAGGCCAGGGGGAGGTAACCAACTCGATTAATTTGTCAGCGAGGCAGCTGGAGGGATGTGTGACAAACAGACCAGGCTGTCATTTGGCCAGAGATTGTCTGTGCTGGGATTGTTCCCCCAGGATAGCCATGATGACAAATGTAATTGACATTTTTTATTAACCCTGAAATGATTAAAGATGCCTTTCCTGAATTTGTGTCAAAGTGCTGGGTCCCTGGCATTTTGAGCGAGGGTTCTGTGTGGAGCCAATAAACAGCCTTGTGTTTACTTCCTGCTAATCACTTTAATCAAACAAGGCACACACAGCCCTGCCTGATTTGGTCTTGAAACCAGGCCAGGGAGCCAAGGCTCCACTTCCTGGTTGAAGTTTTCAGAACATTCTGGTACCAGCATCATGGTGGACACTTAGGAGACACTCTGTTCATTTACCCACTTAGGCATCAAGCCTTAGCTGAGCTGCTACTAAGTGCTGGGCCCTGATGTGCAGGGGTGTGGATTGAGGGTCCTCTCCTCAAGGGAGCCATCACTGCAGAGTGGGGGATGGATAGATGTCCATGGGAATAACTGTGTGACCTGAATCTTTGGCGGCAGGACTAAGGCTGTCTGCACTGCTGCGGGGAGGTGATTTGGGTCTCGGGGGGAACCTCTCCCACCTCAGGGGTTTTCCAGGCAGAGGCTGGAGTGCTGGCACGGAGGGGCGTGGGGGTGGCAGGGTGAAGGGCATATAGGGCCACTGGCTACAGTGTCCTGTGGAGCTCAACTTGGCCCTGCGGATAGGCTGGGGGCTTATTGGAGAACGTTTTTTTTTTTTTTTTTAATTTAATTTTATTATGTTATGTTAGTCACCATATATTACATCATTAGTTTTTGATGTAGTATTCCATGATTCATTGTTTTCTATAACACCCAGTGTTCCATGCAGTACGTGCCCTCCTTAATACCCATCACTGGGCTAACCCATCCCCCCGTCCCCAACCCTCAGTTTGTTTCTTGGAGTCCATAGTTTCTCATGGTTTATCTCCCCCTACGATTTCCCCCCCCTTCATTTTTCCCTTCCTTCTCCTAATGTCCTCCATGCTATTCCTTAAGTTCCACTAATAAGTGAAACCATATGATAATTGACTTTCTCTGCTTGACTTATTTCACTTAGCATAGTCTCCTCCAATCCCATCCATGTTGATGTAAAAGTTGGGTATTCATCCTTTCTGATGGCTGAGTAATATTCCATTGTATATATGGACCACATCTTCCTGAGAACAGTTTTGCTGCTTCCTAGCCTGCCTCCGAAGTTACTGAAGTTCTCTGTGCTAAGTTTCCCCATCTGTGAAATGGGGGCAGTCATGCCCTCACATCTGTCAGGTCCTTTTAGGATGAAGTCACAGTGGAGGTAAAGCTCTGGACCAGCCTGTGCTTGGCAGGGGAGCCTGGTCAATGCAGTCCTGCAGGGATGCTGTTGGAGGAGGAGGAGGGATCTTTATGAAGATATACAGTTGCCGCAGCGGCGATCATGTATTGAGCACTTACTGCATGTGTGTGCTGGGCTCCGTTAGGTATTTTTGATTCTCATTTTATAGCTGAGAGACCTCTTCTTAAGAGTTGAGCAGCTGCCCAGGGTCCTACAGGGCTGGAGAGAGGCTCTGATACAGGGCCGCTGCTTGCCCTTGAGTGCTTCCTTGCGGAAGAGAGACAGCTGTGTAGGCAGTGCAGGACTCGGGGTATGGGGGGCTCCTATAAGGGAAGTAGGTGTGTGTAGCAGAGTGGGTTTAGATGTGGCCTGCCCTGGAATGGAGCGAGGAGTTTGACCTTTCCTGACTACCTGTTTTGTGGCCAGCGCTCTGCTGGGGGTACACACACTTACTTGGTCACTAAGCCAGTATTTAGTAAGTGCCCATGGCAGGCCAGGCATGCGGCCAGACCCTGCGTACCCTGGTGGGTACCCAGAGGGGAAAGAAGGAAAGAAAAAAAAATATCACGTGTCTAGCAGTGTGGATAAGTAAGTGACATTTCAATGTTGATATAGTGGTACGTGTTAATTAAAATTTTATATTAGAACCCCCCCAAAACCCCAATTAAACCCCCCTCCATTTCCCCACATGTTACAGACTTAGAAGGAGATTTATCACTTGTGACTTGGACCTGTTGCATGGAAGCCTTTCCCATCAGTTTAATTTCTTCTCCCTTTTAATGCTGTGGCTGGCAGGATGTTGCAGGGGCAGTAATTTAATAAAAGTATGCAGTTTGTAAAGCAGCTGCTATTTGTGTACTAAGCACATTTGCCAACCTTTTCAGGGAAACCTCCAAGCTGTTCTTGGAACTTGGCGATATTGCAGGAAAAAAAGAGTTATATTTAATAACATTTCATCCTTTGGGTTCTGCAGCTAATAGAAGCATAAATGGAAGCCATGTCTGAAAGCCATTTCTTTCTGTGATTCAGAGAATCAGGACGCAGCAATTACAGTGTGTATGGGATTTATGAAAACATTAATGCCTAACGAGAACAAAACATCTCAGTAAGTTATTTAATTTGAAGTTGCAGGCCTGGTTGCTGGCTCCTAATTCAGACCTCGTGTTCTGCTTGTCAGCCCCCAGGCGCTGATTCACCAGACGCTCACTCACTGCCCCTGTTTCGCCCAGAGGTGGGGGCCTGGATTTGCTGGGGGTGGGGGTGGGGGGTCAGGGCACCGCGGAGCTGGGTTTGAATCCCATTCGTCCAACCCCAAGCCTGTCTCTCTCCACCCCTGCACAGGACAACCTTGTTAGGTTTGTAACGTGTGGCAGCTGCATGATCTGCTGGGTAAGAGACACACATTTAAAAAAATTTACGTGCCACATGCTTTTCCTTTATTTCTCTTTCCCCTGAACTGACATAAAAAGGAGAGTCACACACAAGCAGATGTCAAAATGACTGCGTGCTTTGCCTCATCAACTGGAAAAGCCACCGATTGAATTACTCCCGACACCGTTTCTGTTTCTGGCAGATGCGGAGCGGGAGTGCGGGTTGGGGGCCATATATTTTCCTGTTTTCTGTGATAGCTGAAGCCTTAATTCAAAACCAAATTAAGTCCTTCAGCTGTCACTTGATTGTTCCCTCTGATCTTTGGGGATAAATATCATGGCTCCTGCCTCGTATCTTCTTCTCGCCCCTTTTCCCCGAAGCTTTTCCCCCCTTACTTTTTTCTCTCTGCCCAGAACTCAACATTTCTTTGACAAAAGCATGCATTATTTAGAGCCTGTCGCCTCTTGAAGTTCTTTAATTACAGAATTAAAGCAAAGTAATGACAGTTTAATTTGTTCTTTCATTAATTGGGAGCGCTCGGGGCTGATGTGAAATGAGTGCATTTGGAAAGCATGAAGAATATTTGTTGAGTGATTGGAGCATGAGTAAGAATAATTGCTGTTGTTAGTGCCTGGCGCTGTGCATATTCTCAGCCTCCCGGCAGCCTTGGCTGGGGGGATATTACCTTTTCGGTCCTACAGATTAGGGTCTTGAAGCTCAGAGAGGGGACGGAGCCAGGCCCCAACACCAAGTGTCTGGCCCCCAGGCCCCACTGGGTCCTCAGACCACCAACGGTGCCCTCAGTCCTGCAAGTGGCTGCCCAGGGGATGATAGATAGGATGGCAGGGATGTGCCTGAGAAGCATGCAGTCATGCCTGGCTGGGAGCTGAAGCTGGAAGACACGCAGGAGGGGCTCGGGCTTCCCTGGAGCCAGGGGTCATTTTTCTACTTTGAAAGAAGTGGTTTATCCTTCTGAGAGATGTGGAAACACACAGAGGCGTGCTCTCAAGCACATCCTCTTCCCTTTAGATGTGGGTCAGGAAAGCTGCCACTGTGAACCGCAGGGCTGACGTCTCTCTAAAGCCCGCGGTATAAGGGGGACCCCTTCAGGCATGGTCTTCTGGGCTCCCAGCCTTCACTCCGTCCAAGGCCTGGGCCAGCTCTATCCTGGCTTAGGACGGGTCTCATTGTTCACTGAGGCCAAGGCCAGGGCAGATCCTGAAGGCCAAGACAGCAGTTGTCAGGACAGTTGTCATTCCAATGCCCGTGGCCCAGGCGTTCTCCTCCTCACACTGGCTGCAGGGCCCATCATACCTTCTTCTGCACTGGCCTCAGATGTCCCCCTCAGGTCTGCACCGGGCTGGGGCTTTGGGACTGGACTGAGGGTGGACAGTTGATACATTCACACATGCTCCTGACTCATCTGGTTGGCCAGGGTCCTAAAGGAAGGTGCCCAAACAGCTCCTCTTCAGTCTTACTTTTTAGGGTCTTGAGCCCCGTGTGCACCATTGCTGGGTCATTTTGGCGGCAGGTGGTGAAGGATAAGAAAGAGAACAAATGGTTCGTGGTGACTTCAGTTGTGCTTTCTACTTTGTGCAACTTCCCCACGACTCTGGGAAGTGGTCGTGTTGGCCTCATCTTCTAGCTGTGTAAATGGCAGCTCAGAGACATGGTCCTCTCTGCTCAGGCTATGTTGCTCGGAAGGGGCACAGTGGGGTTAGGATTTGGGGTGTCTGATGTGCCCTGTGGAACCCAGGCCCCGATGTCCTTGTTGTTGTCACCCTTTGTGTGTTGTCCTTCTCCCCCCCCCCCCCCCCCCCTCCCCAGTGTTCCTGTGCCCTGGAGTCTCAGAGTCCTACACTATGAGTTGTCACATGAACTCTGGAATTTATTATTAATGCATTTCTCTGCAGCAGAGTCTAGATGAATTTAGGATTAGAGGGTTCAGTTACACTTTATTATTGTTTGCCATTAAAAATCATGCAAATAAGCCATGGAATAAAGCAGCTTGTATTGTTTTGGACATCGGATTTACATGTTTACTGGAAGAAAAATGACACTGAGCTCCTTCAAGGTGGTAATAAGATTTTTGCCTCAGAGCCTTCGCTTTGTTGGTCTTTATTTATAATTTATGCCAACGACAACTTCCAAAAGAGATTTTCAACTAGTTTATCTTAAAAAGTTATACACAGCAAGAGGATTTTAAAGCTTACTTTTGTAAAGATGAGAAAGCTTAGAAACCATAGAGCACAGGGGTTGGGAGTGGTGGAGGAGAGATGAGCCCAGCCATTGGACCTAGGGCCTAGGAAGTCAGCCAGAGGCCGCCTAGTTGCCAGAGCCAAAAGGAAGACCTGCTGGGTCACAGACTTATCATTTATGGATTAACAGGATCCACACACCTTTGTTCTGAAGCCCCTTGGTTGCTCCACTGAGCTTCTGACTTCCCTGTAGGAAGAAGGGCTGAGAGAGAAAGACAGCTCCATCCTAATCTTGAGTGTCAAGTGTCAAGTGTAGGCAGCCCCCCAGGAGCCTGTTTCTACTGCTGTGGGGTTTAGTACCCTGCACTTGGACTCAGCACTGCCTGCCAGGTGATACCGACCTTAAGGGGAAGGACTTTAGGTTAGCAGTCCTGGTAAAGGAAAAGAAGGCTCAATCTGTAATGATTCCAAGCCTTCAGCCTGTTAAGTTTGGCCCCTGCTGCCATTGGGACCCCCTGTGCTACATCCCCCCCCATGCCCATCTATTTCAGCCCTGTGGCCCATCCTCTTCCTGGGAGGTGGGAAGAAGTGGCCGTGAGGTCCAGAGGAGAAGCGGGCCTGGCTTTGTACACACCTGCTCCTGGGGGCCTGAGGGGTGTTCACAAATGGCACAGAGCCACAACCGGTACATTGCTGGTGATCAGCATCAGTAAAAATGTGTAAATTGCAACATGGGGCACATAGCACAGTACTGATAATAACTAATTTAAAAACAACAGCTTAGAAGTTAAGCAGCAGTTGTGCTGTTTTTCTGTTAAAAAAAAAAAAAATGGAAGCCGTGTCATGTCCAAAAGCTAGTGAACAAGAGTGCAGGGGAGACGGATTACCTAATAGACGAATGGGCTTTCCGTAGTTAGTACCGATGTTGCTGATTGCACCTGGCTCTTGGAGGAGCTGCTGTTCCCTGACATAGAGGTTCTTGTTGCTGTCAGCACAGCCACAGATAAAGGGATTTCTGACTGCCATGCTCACAGCCAGGCAGCTTCTGTAAATTACAGGCTTTGTGACCACAAAAGTCGTTGACTTAAGTGCTACAGACTTATTACTGTTATCCCATTATGTAACTCTTTTTAATCCTTTAGAATCACTTGTTAAACTTTTATAGGTAAAATAATTTCGTGCTCATTGAAGTAATGTCAGACTAATTCAAGACTATTAGAAATTTTGGGGGCTGCATTTATAATACCACTTAATGCATTCAAGGTATGGTTTGTTAGGGAGTGATAAATACTCAACCCCAAAGAACCCCAGGCCTGGCCTGAGCTTGGGTACTGAGGAATTTTGAGTGAACTGGTTAGTTAGTTCTTAGCTGGCCCCTTTTAGAAGTAATTAGATTTGAGGATTATTTCTGAGCATTGGACTTGAGACCCGTAAATCTACTATGATTTTATTTTTGGACACCAACCTGGAGATTACAAAGATAATTTCTGGGGAGTTAACAGTGGTGCTGGGCCGCACGCAGCAACTGCTGAGGCGTGGGTATGCAAACCTCTAGGTGGAGACAGGAGTTGTTCTTTGTCAAGTTTTAGCCCCCCCCACACCTTACTGTCGCTGAATTGAGCAGATCAGGGTGGGCCGAGAGAACACTGTGCTTGTCTTTCAGGAGGGGTTTGGGGTCCTCTGGGCTCAGGGGCTCAGCCTGCTCCCACCCCAGACTTGAGTGCTCTGAGTTTGTTGATGCCTGATGCGGTAACAGGGGGTGCTATTAGGCAGGTGGGGAGGCAGCAGAAGCCAGGCCTGCAGAATGACATTTCTGTGGCCTAATGATTTTTGAAAACCATTTGTGAGATTGAGGTAATGTATTTCCCAGATTCAAGCAATTTGCTCCTTCCCACCGTGCTGAATCAGGCTGTTAAATCCTCTTGCTGTGTGCATGTAGCTGTTGGCACCAGGGGAAAATGGTCAAGTTCAAGGCCCCTGCTGTATCTGTGCTTGGCTTTTCTGGAATTGATGAGTAACTGTATTTCTGAAAATGAAGTTTTTTTTTTTTTTTTTTAAGATTTTATTTATTTATTTGAGAGAGAGAGAATGAGAGAGAGCACATGAGAGTGGGGAGGGTCAGAGGGAGAAGCAGACTCCCTGTTGAGCAGGAAGCCCGATGTGGGACTCGATCCGGGACTCCAGGATCATGACCTGAGCTGAAGGCAGTCGCTTAACCAACTGAGCCACCCAGGCGCCCCTGAAAATGAAGTTTTTAAGAACATTGGAAAATGTTAAGTGAAGAAAGCAGGATGCCAGATTTGTATATTCGGTAGGATCTCGGGAAAAACAAAGTGTGCGTAGAAAAATACTGCAAAGACACTGGCAGCGGGTTCACAGTGGTGCCTTTGAGCACAAGGATTAGACTCAGTGTCACCCTCTGTTCCTTTTGGTGCCTTGCTCACTGCCCTTGGCCCAGGGTGGTGACCCTGGCACAGGGAGAAGCACATGGACTCTGGCCAGGAGTCCTGGGCCTGTGACTGGCTCATTGTGTAACTTTGGGTGGCTTCCTTTGTACCTGGAGCCTCGGGCTCCTCCTCTGTAAAATGGCCTGGGTACACCCACCAGAAAGGGGTGTGACCATTTCCTCACCTGTTGGTAATGAAGCAGCTGGCAGTGTGGGGCATGTGGGGGTCTAAAGAAATGATAGCTCTTGTGGTGCTGATGGGGGTTATGAAAATATTATAAAAATGCATAGATTCCTTTCAAAATCAGAAGGACAGTATAAATAAGATAATGGGGAAAAGGAGTAATGACTAAAAATAGAAAAATCAAACAGTCCTGCCAGCTGCACGACCCCCCAACCACCCTTTCCCAGCCACCATGATCACTCTTGAGTTGTTTTCAGGACAGAGGAGGTCAGATGGCAACCAGACCCTTACCACATGGTGCATCCAGCCCTGCCAGAGGGAGAGCATGGAGCACTATGAGAACATCCGCTGGGACCTTACCTCAGCCTGGGCGATCAGGACGGCTTCCTGGAAGAAGGAACATCTTAACTGAGACTGGAAGGAAGAGTAGGGGCCAACCTGGTGGGGAGGAAAGAAACTGCTTCAAGTAGAGGGAAGGGCATGTGTAAAAACAGAGGTTGCCAAGAGTAGGGCACATTTGGGAAACGTGGCTGGAAGGTGACGTGTGAAGGAGGAAGAGGTGAGAGGTGGGGCTGGACAGGTGAGTGGGGCCTCCCGCATCAGCTGAAGGCTTTCCTGTTAGGCTGGTCTCATTTACAACCCCGCTCTGAGCTCCTGGGTGTGCCCAGCAGAAGCCTCTAGCCAGATAAGTCCCTACGACCAGAAAACTCCTAGAGTAACTCCTTATTGGGTTTCTGGATAGAGTTTTGGGAGTGGGGTTAGCATTCGTTTTTATGCATACTGAGGAGTCTTGATGAAAACGACCACCCCTATCCCAACCCCATCATGGAGAGCTGGTGACAACATGGCTTCGGCCAGCAGTGTGGGCCTGTCAGAGCTCAGTTTGGTGCTGAGTGGAGACAGCCTGGCGCTGTCCTGTGGCGGTTGCCATGGCAGCAGGACCTGAGTGACCTCACTTTCTGAGAGTGGTCACCTCTGTTATAGGGCCCTGCCCCGGCTGGCTGTTGGGTGCAGGTGGGAAAGACTGTCTCAGCTGGGTCTCTGGAAGAGCTTTCAGGAGGCCACCCCCTGGGACAAGGCTGTGTATGACAGCCAGGACACCAGGGTCCCCCCCAGCCACCCCACCTCCCACCCCCTGACTGGGCCTGTGGAAGGAATTAGGTTGGAGGCCATTAGGACTAAATAAGACCGTGCTCTAAGGAGCCCCCACTAAGTAACTGCCAAGAGGAGCCCCTGTCTCTACATGTGGAAGAAGCAGACACAGTGACTTTGAGCCAGCTCCTTGTCCTGGCTCAGGTGGGGGTGTATCCCCACTCCCTGCTACTGTCGTCACTTGTAAAGGTGGCACTGTGATGAGAAGGAGAAGTCCCAGGTTCTGTTCTCCCTGCCGCAATCACAGTGTGATCGGTAGCACGTGCTCCCACACGGTGTCCCCACAGCCCCAGCACCCCACCTCTCAGCTCCTCTCCTTCCACTTCACTGCCCACTCTGATCCACTCCCAAGTCCTGGTGACCCTTCTCCAGAATGGATGTCCAGTGTGTCCTCTGTTCTTTGGCTTGCCCATTGTCCCCTGGGACCCGGCCTGTCCTTCTGGATACCCTCTTCACTGGTCTCCCCATATTATTCTGGCCTCTTATGTAGCAGCATGAATTTTCTAAAAAGGAAAATCTGATTATTGCTTTGCTCTGGTTCGTTGAACCCTTCAGCTGCTATTGTACACAGAGGGAGATAGGCCTGCCCCGTCCTGTCCCTGGAGGCTTCCTCCCACTGGCCTCATTCCTTCCTCAGAAGCCTGCCCACCTCCCCAGCTGAAGTTACATTTTACCTGCTGTTACTACCTCCCAGAGCCCTGTTCTTTCCTTCCATGGCATTTCTCTCCAGGGGTATCTATTTATGCATTTGCTCAATGTCTGTCTTTTTCACTAGGCTCTCGTGAGTGGCTCTGTCCCCCTGGGGTTCTTGCAGTGAGCAACGTGCCTGGCACATACTGGGCCCTGAATAATTCTCTGTTGAATAAAACCAGTGAATGAATGAGAGTGGTCCACCCTTTCTTTTTCTTTTCTTTTCTTTCTTAAGATTTATTTATTTATTTGGGGGGGAGGGACAGAGGGAGGGGGAGGGAGAATCTTAAACAGACTCCCCGCTGAGCACAGAGCCTGAGGCGGGGCTCGATCTCATGACCCTGAGATCATGACTGGAGCTGAAACCAAGAGTCAGATGCTCAATGGACTGAGCCACCCGGTGCTCCTGGTCCACCCTTTCTAAGTCTCCCTTACAGGATTTACCCACCTGTAAAATGGAGGTAACTTCCCTGCTGACTTGCGAGTCCATGTCATTTGGGAAGTGCTGGGGGATGTGGTGCACAAAAATTAAAGTATGATATCATTACTGCTTCTAACCAGGTCGGGCGCTCCTCTTTTCCCCTCCCGTTTTTGAAGGAGAGAGTACTTCTTAGCATAAAAGAGTAGAGAGCAGGGAGTTATTTCTTAGTTCAGGATGGGAGAGAGGTGTGGCTGAAGGATGATGTGACAGGCAGCCTGGAAAGTTCCCCCCGTGCTTTTCCCAGCTCCCAGCAGGCGAGGCTGGTGTGCAGGAGCATCTGGCACTGCTGAGTGAGGCCCCGCAGGGCTTCCAGCTGTGGCCATGCTGAGAGCTGATGGGGAATGGCAGAGCTGGGAAGACTGGGGGACGCAAGACTGCAGCCTGTCTTCTGAGAGAGAAGAAAGATTGTGTAAGAAGCCGTCAGTAACACTAGTGTTGACTCATGGCAAAATTCTAGAAGGATTAGAAGGATTTGTGTGAAAACTTTGGGTTGCAAGCAACAGAACACCCAGTTCCTAGTAGCTGAAGCAAAAAAGTGAGTCTGCTGGCTCAGAGGTGACAAGGTCAAGGATTGTGCAGCTTCAGGCATGGCTGCCCTCGGGGGCCCAGGTGTCCTTGTGTCTTGGTCTCATCTTCTCTGTCTCTGGCATGCCCCGGTCCCAGGGACATGTCATGCCTCTGGTGGCCCCCTTTTGGCTTCAGGGCGACTCCTTTGCTACCCCAGTGGAAAGGAAATGCCTCTTCCCTTTTATTGCCCATGGAAGGCCTGGGCTTGTACCTCATTGCCTCCAGTTGGCCAGGCCTGGGTTACATGTCCTTTGTAGAAGTTAGAGTCAGTGCCTCATGTACCCCAGTGACTGAGTGGGGTTTGAATGGTTCTCCATGGAAGGGTGGGATGCTCATACCAGAAAAAGGGCAAATGGACATTGGGCTGGCAGTAGGATCCAGGGCATTGCAGGATTAAAGACAGATGTGCTTGCCAAGAACCAGCATTCATTCACCAAAATCATTCATCCTTCTGTGAGTTCTTAGGCTCATAGGATCTGTGTGTATTGAGGCTGGAGACCAAGTCAATCTTGATTTGGAAAGGCATGTGACTCTTAAAGAACCCAGGCCTTTAGAACCTTAGAGATTTCATCTCATCCTTCTTTTATAGAGGAGCAGGAACCAGCCCAAAGTCCCCGTGGTGCCAGAGTCCAGGCTATTCTTGTGAACATAGAGAGAGAGGTGTTTACCAGGTGAATAATCATGGCTCATTGAAAAATAGCACCCAACTGAAAGAATTCATGATTAATGCTCAGAGTAGGGAAGGTCTCTCGTGGCCGAAGGGCATTATACTTAGCATTCTTTGATTCCACAACTTAATAATAAACAAATTGGTGTTATGGAGGGGAGATCTGCTCTTCCAAGCTGGAGATGACTGTAGCTAAGATAGTCATCCTTGTATCTATCTGTATGTCTCTCCATCCATCTGTCATTCATCCATTCCATCTATCCCTTCATTTTATCCAACAAATATATATTGAGCCAGACCCTGTTCAACACCCTGGGAATATAGAAGTGAACAAGATAGAGAATTAATAGCGTCCTTACTCTCACAAAACTTACATTTTAGTGGGAGAAGCAAACAAAAACCAAACAAACAAATGAAATAAATATGTTGCTTTGACGTAGAGTAGAGCCAGCTAAGATGAAGGAGAGTGAGGGGAGCAGTGTTTAAATCGGGTGGTTTAGGGACTGTGTCTGAGTAGAGACTTGAGTGAGCCCTGTGCCTGTCTGGAGAGAGCATTCTAGGTACAGGGAAAGGAGGTGCGCGGGCCCTGCGGCAGAGGGTCTGATGTGTGCAAGGAGCAGCCAGGTGGCTGCTGTGGCTTGAGTGGAGATGGGGAACCACGGGGCTGGGGGGGTTGTCCAGCGGGGGAGAGGTGGGACCTGACTTCTGACTCAGAGGGCCACTTGGGCTGCTGTGTGGCAGCAGATTGTGGGGCTGAGTGGTGGCTGAGACCCCAGTTTTGAGGCTCTTGTGGGGGTGCAGGGGAGAGTTGTTGGTGTCTCAGATGAGGGTGGTAGCAGCAGAGCTGATGAGAAGTGGATACATTTGGGGTATATTTGGACGATGGAGCTGACAGGTGAGGGGGAAAGCACCTGAGGAGGTCTATAGTACTTTGGAGCGCCACATTAGGGGGCAGTGATTCAGTGGTGGAGTTAATGTGAAACAGCTAAGGGGCTGTCAGTGGGCAGAGGGGTCAGTCTGGCTTGGTGCTGTGTTCTCCACAGAGCAGGGTTAGGAGCAGTTGGCGGACCATGGGGTATGTTGCAGGTGGAAGAGTGTTGGTGTTAAGCCAGCAGGCTCTTGAGCCAGACTGCCTGGTCCCGATTCTCTGCTCTACCTCTCACAGTGTGACCCTGGGGGAGATGACCTCTCTGTGCTTCAGTTCCTTCATCTGTCAGATAGCATTTATAATAATATCTACCTCATCGATCGTGGTAAGGTTTGGGTTAATTCTTGCAAAGTGCTTAAAAGCATGGCTGATGTGTATTAACTGCTGAATTCTTGATGACTGTTACCAGGAGGTGGGAGGTGAGGTGGTATTTTGTCTTAGAATAATGTCCGGGATTGTGATGCTTTCAGAAGGGGCTCTGACTCCTCTTGGAGTCCTGTACTCATCACTGCTGGACATGCTGCACCACCTGCTGGGGACCCTGCAGGCTGCTGAGGGGTCACCCCACTCTACAAGGAGGGTGGACTTGATGACCTCCAGCTCCCCATGCGTTCTTTAGCAACCTCTGTGATGTGTCTTGCTCTTAATCCTTTCTACGCTAAGAAAACTCTTCTTTGCCCTTTTGCAGCTTCTGCTGACATTTAAAACTCCTTCCCTTTGTACTGACCTTATTGAATAGAGAGAATAATTTCTTGGAATTCTCTGTATAATGAATGCTCATGTACTTACAGATTCTGATTGAGTTTCTCCTCATTCTTTCCTTTAAGGGATCTTCCATCATTTGGTATAGAAAACATTTTAGGAAGCACTTAGGAAGATGGTGTAAAATGAAAAGATTCTTTGGTTCTCACTATTTCTGCAAATGTGTGCCCCTTGTAACACATCTATCAGCCGAGGTACCTTGCCCTTAGGGAATCAAGTGAAACTGGTTCAAACTTCTATGCCATGTATCCTAGGAACCCTGCAGGTTTCCCAGGCTCTGTACAAGCTTTCCTGAAGCTGACAGGGCTGGGGGAGTAGTGTGGTGGGATCGTCTCCTCAAATCATTCCTGGCTTCTCATTCCTGCCTGCAGTTTATAGATCACTTCTGGCCTTCTTGTCACCTCTGTGACACAGCAGCGCACACACACAACAAATACTCCAATCTCCTCACTCTTCTAAATATTCCTACCAGAAGGCAGGGTGCAGGGAGATTGTTACTGAAGTATTGGGGTAAAGGGTTGTGTGTGTATGGCAGGCATGGGGGTGGAAGTGGGGAGGTGGGGTGATGTGTTACCCTCCAGTACTACAAAACAGATGCTTAAAACTGGGTATTAGATGTGGCTTCCAGTAATGAAGGAGCAGTTCCTATCAGAATAACTGTACAGCTGACAACCATAAACTCTGAACAACAACAACAACAACAAGCTTACCTGAAGGTATTGGAGAGCAACAAAAAGCAGGCAGATACTGGAAGGGAGCTCTTAGAACAAGGAAATGGCACTGGGTGAGTCTCCTGCTTTTATGTTTTCCTGCCTGAGGGTGGGCTCCAGTCCGTGCCAAGCAGAGCAGCTAAAAGTTGGATAGAAAACCCGCAGTGTTACTGACTTGAAGAAGCAGAGGACAGACTTTGGGGCAACCACAGCAGCTGGAAAGTAAGGAGGGAAATCTTAGAAAGGAAAGAGTCAGAGAAGAGGAGCCATAAATTCTGTGTATAGGCTCTACCCAGATCTCTGGATGACTTCTGAACCCATGCATGGAGCAGAGATGTCCCAAGCAGCTCAGCTAAGACTAGGAGAACTGAATAGAAATTTCTGCTGCTGCATACAACAGAGGAGACAGTTTAAAATGTGAGTAGAGCCAAGTAAGCTGACTGTTTTTTTAAAAAAATTGTTCTTCAGAGAAACATAACAATCCAGAGTTTATACAACATAAATTTGGTATATCTAGTATTCTACCCCAAATTACTCACTATAGGAAGAAATAGGAAGAGGGGACCCATAGTCAAGAGAAAGGCAATCAGTGAAGCTTGTCTGCAAGATATCCAGATGTTGAAATTAGCAAAGTATTTTAACACAGTTATTATAAAAGTGCTGAAGGACACAAAGGAAAATATATTCACAATGAATAAAAAAGATAGGAAATCTCTGTAGAGAAATAGCATCTATAAAGAAAAACAAATGGAAATCCTAGAACTGGAAAATATGGTATCTGAAATAAAGAATCAATCATTTGGACTCCATTGCAGAATGGAGATATCAGAAGAAAGAGCCAGTGAACTTGGAGATAAAACAAATAGATATTATTCAACCTGAAAACAGAGAAAAAGAATATGGGGAAAAAAGAACAGATACTCAGGGACCTCTGGACAATATCCAAAGATATTTGTGTAATGTATATTGTAATACTGTATGTATAATTGAGTTGCAGAAGGAGATGAGAGAGAATGAGGAAGAAAAAACTATTTGAATAACTAATGCCAGAAAACTCCCCCAATTTTTTTTGATGAAATATGTATATTTACAGATTCAAAGGAAAAAAAAAAACTTTGCAAACTCCAAGCAGGACAAATACAAAGAGAATCACACCATGGCATATCATAGTCAAATGTGGAAACCAAAGGTAAAGAAATTTTTTTTTTAAAGATTTTATTTATTTATTTGACAGAGACATAGCAAAAGAGGGAACACAAGCAGGCGAGTGGGAGAGGGAGAAGCAGGCTTCCCGCGGAGTAGGGAGCCCGATGTGGGGCTCGATCCCAGGACCCTGGGACCATGACCTTAGCCAAAGGCAGACGCTTAACGACTGAGCCACCCAGGTGCCCCAAAGAAAAAAATTTTAAAGTAGCCAGAGAAAAATGAATACCATGTGGAGGAGAATAATGATATGAAAATCACTGACTTCTCATCAGAATCTGTGGAGTTCGGAAGCAGTGGAATGGCATCTTTAAAGTGCTGATAAAAAAAACAAAAACATGTCAACTCATGATTCTGTATCCTCTAAGAATGCAGGTGAATTAAAGACATTTCCAGATAAATGACAACTAAGTGAGAATTCATTGACAGCAGACAGGCACTACAGAAATGTTAAAGGAAGTTCTTTAGGATAAAGGAATATGATACCAGATAGGAACTCAGATCTTCAGGAAGGAGTGAAGAGCCTGGAAATGGTAGATATGTGGGAAAATATAGAAGATCATTTTTTCCTCTTAAATAAAAAAAAATACATATGACTATTTAAAGCAAAAATGATCATATTACTTGTGGGGTTTATAACATGTGGATGTGATACATGCAACAACTATAGAGTAAAGAATGGGCTTGGATAAAAGACATGGTTTCAAGCTTCTTATATTTTCTGTAAACAGGTACAATATTAACTGTAAAGAGACTTTGAAATATTAAGAATGCATACTATAAGCCCCAGAGCAACCACTAAAAAAATAACATTGAGGAATAGCTAACAAGCCAATAAGTAAAATGGAATTGTAAAAATAGTTATTTCAAAAGAAGACAGTAAAGGAAGAAGAGAGAAATAAAACAGAGGTAAAAACAGAAAATAGCAAAATGATAGATGTAAATCTGATCATATCAACAATCACATTAAATGTAAATGGATTAAACACTGCAGTTGAAAGAGATTGTCAGAATGGATACAAAAGTAAGACTAAATTATATGCTCTCAAAAAGAGGTGTACTTTAAGTAAAAAAAGAAAGAAATAGGCTAAAAGTAAGTGGCTGGAATAAAGAGATACCATCCAAATAGTAGGCATAAAAGAAAATTGGAAGTATTGTTAATATTAACCAATAAAATAGACTTCAAGACAAAGGACATTACCAGAGATAAGAAATAATACATTTCATAGTGATTCAAGAATCAAGAACTTATCAGGAAGACATAGCAATCATGTATGCACTGAATAACAGAGCTTCAAAATACATGAAAATTTTTTCATAGAATTAAGGGAGAATAAAAAGATTCATACTTATACATGGAGATTTTAACACTCCGCTCTAAGTAATTGGTTGAACAACTAGACAGATCAATAAAGATGGAAGATCAACTACCTTCACTTAATTGACATTTATAGAACGCTATACATAACAGGTGCAGGATACATTTGCTTTTCAAATTCAAATAGTACTTTACTAAGATAGGTCATAAACAAAGGATTGAAGGTCATTTAAAAAGACTGAAACAACAGGGAGCCTAGTTTCTGTTTACAGTGGAATTAAATTAGTAATAAATAATGAGATACTGAACAATACGAAAAACTATAAACATTTGCAGTTAAGCCACACACTTCTAAATAACTTATGGGGACTTACACTTTCAGCTAAGCTGGAGTAATAGGGACCAGATTTATGCTCCAGTCTTAAATGATTTAAAAAATCAGACAAAATATAAGAAGGAGTTGTTTTTCAGACATTGAACACTAGGCAGTGTAGACAGTGATGCCTGAGAGAGGGGGAAGCAAAATGAAATGGGCCCTGTGAGTGCTCCAGCTGACTGCCTGGTGAGAGTTTCCAGACTGCAGCACAGGGAGGAGAAACCCAGAAGGGTCCCAGTGGTCATTCTGACCCGAGGAGACAAAGCTGGGAGTCCAGGAAATCATGGCTACTAGAGTTCTTAGGACAGAGAAGCAGAGATCAGAGAGATGCACCAAGAGAAAGCTCCAGAGATCTGTAGGAGGCTCCTTCAGAGTCTTCAGTGGAGTACTTGATCAGCATGTCTGTGAGGAAGTTCCTTGAAGCGGGAGAAGAACCACTCAAAAAGAATAGGATGAATAATCCCCAGAGCTCACAAGGCCAAGAAGAGTTCATAGTGCCACAAACCAGAGTGGGAAGTCCTCATAATTCATTAGAGTGTTCTCTTGGTAGCAGGGTAAAATAGCCCTAGACTAAATGGTGCTCTGGTCCCTTCTATCAGAGCTTTGAAACTATCCTGGCAAGGAGTGAATGGTTTCCAAGTTATTTATGTCCCAGAACAAACCTCAGGAATACATAAATATAAAACATCCACTAAAGTAAAATTCACTGTGTCTGGCATCCAAACAGGGATTACAAGGAAGACAAAGAAGTAGAAAAAACCAACCTATGATTAGAAGAAAAGTCGATCAATAGAAGCAGACCCAGAAATGGCACAGATGGTGCAATTAGTCAATAAGAATATCAAGCCAGCTATTATAAATATGCTCGATATATGCAAAAAATGCAGAGAAAAGCATGAGCATGTTAAGGAGGGACAGGGAAGATAGAACAAAGATCAAAATTGAACTCTAGAACTGAAAAAAAAAATCTCAGATGAAAAATGCACTAGGTAGGATTAACAGCAAATCAGAAACAATAAAACGTTAGCAAATTTGAAGACATAGTCATAGATACATTTTAGAATGTAATACAGAGGGCGCCTGGGTGGCTCAGTTGGTTAAGCGACTGCCTTCGGCCTAGGTCATGATCCTGGAGTCCTGGGATCGAGTCCGACATCAGGCTCCTTGCTCAGCAGGGAGTCTGCTTCTCCCTCTGACCCTCCTCCCTCTCATGCTCTCTGTCTCTCATTCTCTCTCTCGCAAATAAATAAAATCTTAAAAAAAAAAAAAAAAGAATGTAATACAGAGAGTAAAAAGCTTGAGGAAAAAATGAACAGAGTATCACTGAGCTGTGGGACAATTTCAAGCTCACCTGATATACATGAAATTGAAGTCCTCAAAGGAAGAGCAGAAGAAAATATTTAAAGAAATAACAGCTGAAAGTTTTCCACATTTGATGAAAATTAGAAACAAGAATAGAACCAAGAACCGCAGTGAACCCTAAGCACAAGAAACATGAAGAAAAAAGTTCACCAAGGTACGTCTTAATGGAATTTCGTATAACCAATGATAAAGAAAAACATTTTGCGAACAGCCGGATGGGGAGAAAAAGGCAAGTTACATACTGAGGTATGAAGATAAGGATGACAGCAGACTTCTTATTGGAAATAATGCCAGAAGCCAGTGGAACAACGTAAAGTACTGAAAGAAAAAAGAACAAACCAAACCATTGTCAGTCTAAAATTTAATACCCAGCAAAATATGTGTTTAAAACAAAGGCAAAATGCTTTTTTAGACATTTATAAGCTGAAGTAATTCATCACCAGCAGACTTTCATTATGGGAAATGTTAAATAAATTTCTCAAAGCAGAAGGAAAATGATGCCAGATAGAAATCTACATTTACACAGGGGAATGCTGAGCACCAGAAATGGTAAATATGTGGATAAATGTAAATAATTTTTGTTCTTATTTAAAAATAACTTTAAATGATGATTGTTTAAAATAAAAACAATAACCATTTTTTTATGGGGTTTGTATAAAATGTATGATAATGCATACAAGCTGAGATGGGGAAATGGTATGTATTATTATTATGGTTCTTATAAAACAAGCACTAATATTACTTGAAGGTAGACTGTGGTAAGTTACAGATGAATGCTATAAACCTTAAGATAACTAGTAATAAAACAAAACAAAGATTTATGGTTAGTAATTAACAATGGGAGATAAAATGAAACAAAAAATATTCAATTCAAAAGAAGGCAAAAAAGGGATAGAGGGAACAAAGGATAGATGAGATGAATGGAAAATAAATAGCATGGGGTGCCTGGGTGACTCAGTCGGTTAAGCACCCCACTTTTGATTTTGGCTCAGGTCATGATCTCAGGTTCGTGGGATCAGCCCTGAGTAAGGCTCTGTGCTCAGCGAGGAGTCTGCTTGTCCTCCCTCTGCTCCTCCCTGGCTCCCACTCTTTCTCTCTCTCTGTCTCTCAAATAAAGAAATTAATAGCATCCTTAAAAAAACCACAAGAAAATAAATAGCAAATTTAAACCCAAACTGTATCAATAATAGATGAAATGGTCTAAATACCTATCTATGTATATATGTACATATGTATGTATGTAGAAAGTATGCACAAGTGGGGGCAGGGGGAGGGGCAGAGGGAGAGAGAGAATCCCAAGCAGGCTCCACACCCAGCATGGAGCCCGACTTGGGGCCTGGTCTCAACGACCCTGAGATCATGACCTGAGCCAAAATCAAGAGTTGGACACTTAACTGACTGAGTCACCCAAGCACCCCAGCCTAAATACCCATTTATTTATTTATTTGATTTTATTTATTTATCTGACAGAGAGAGACACAGTGAGAGAGGGAACACAAGCAGGGGGAGTGGGAGAGGGAGAAGTAGGCTTCCTGTAGAGCAGGGAGCCCGATGCAGGGCTCAAACCCAGGACCCTGGGATCATGACCTGAGCTGAAGTCAAACGCTTAATGACTGAGCCAACCAGGTGCCCCTAAATACCCATTTAAAAAGACAAAGATTCTTAGATTGGATAAAATGTCAACTATACAATGCCTACAAGAAACTGACTTTAAATATTAAGGTGCAAGGAGTTAAATGTGAAAAGATAGGATAAGATATACCATACGAATACTAATTTAAAAAAGTTAGAGTGGCCATATTAATATCAGACAATAGATTTCAGAGCAAAGAATATTAGCAGAAATAGAGTTATCTTATAATGATGAAGCAGTCAGTTCATCAAAAGACATACCATTAGGTGCATAAATATTTATACACTTAATAAGAGCTTAAAATACATGAAGCAAAACTTGTAGAACTGAATGAAGAAATAATCAAATCCACAATTATAGTTGCAGGTTTCAACACCCTTTTCTCAATAATCAATAGATCAAGTAGACAGAAAATCAGTAAAGATACAGAATATTTGAATAACACTGTCATGCAATTTGGCCTAATTGACATTTATAAAACACTCTATGTAACAACAGCAGAATGTACATTCTTTTGAAGTGTACGTAGAATGTTTACCAGGGTAGACCAAATTCTAGGCCATAAAACAAATCTCAGTAAATTTAAAAGGATTGAAATCATTCAAAGTATTTTCTCTAATGGTCATGGGATTAAATAAAAAATCAATAACAGGTATCTGGAAAATTTCCAAATATTTGGAAACTAAAAACACACTTCTAAATAATCCCTGGGTCAAGGAAGAAACTGTTAGGGAAATTAGAAAATATATATATATATATTTTTTAAGATTTTTTAAAATTTATTTATTTGAGACAGAGAGAACGAGAGAGAGAGCACATGAGAAGGGGGAGGGTCAGAGGCAGAAGCAGGCTCCCCGCCGAGCAGGGAGCCCGATGCGGGACTCGATCCCGGGACTCCAGGATCATGACCTGAGCCGAAGGCAGTCGCTCAACCAACTGAGCCACCCAGGCGCCCGAAAATATTTTGAACTGAATGCAAATGACAGCACAACATATGAAAATTTGTGGAATGTAGTTAGAGCAGTTCTCAGCTGGTAATTTATAGCACTAGATGCCTATATTAATAAAAGAAAAAAAGGAAAACTTCAAATCCATGATCTCAGCTTCCACTTTAAGACATGAGGCAAAAAAAGAGCAAATTCAACCCAATGTAAGCAAAAGAAAGGAGATTAAGATAAGAGCAGACATAATTGAAATAGAAAACAGATAAATAGTAGAGAAAAATCAGTAAAACCAAAAGCTGGTTCTTTGAGATCCTTGAAACTGATAAACCTGCAGCCACACATCAGGAATAAAATAGAAAAGACACAAATTACTAACATAATGTGAGAAGTGACTTAATACAAATTCTAAGGATATTAAAAGGCTACTAAGGTAATGTTATGATCAACTTTATGCCAGTGAATTCTGCAACTTAGATGACATGGATAAATCCCTTGAAAGACCCAAACAGGAAAAACTCACCCCTGAAGAAATTGATAACTCCCAAAGCCCCATATCTATTAAAGAACTTGAATTCATAGTTAAAAACCTTCCCACAAAGGAAACTCCAGGCCCAAATGACTTCACTAGTGAATCTTAACCACATATTTAAGAGAAATAATACCAGTTTTGTGTCTCTCTTAAAATTTATATTTTGAAGTCCTAATCCCCAGTGCCTCAGAATGTGTCCTTATTTGGAGGTAGGGTCTTTACAGAGATGAATCAAGTTAAAATGAGGTCATTAGGATGGGCCCTAATCCAGTATAATTGGTGTCCTAATGAAAAGGGGAGATTTGGAGACAGACAAGCATACAGAGAGAACACCATGTGAATGTGAAGACAGCTATATATAAGTGAAAAGGAAAGGTCTGGAACAGGTCCTTCCCTGACGGCCCTCAGAAAGGGCCAACCCTGCTAAGACTTGATTTCTGACTTTTAGTTTCCTTAATCATGAGATATAATACAATTCTGTTGTTTAAGCCACTCAGTTTATGGTACTTTGTTATGGCAGCCCTAGGAAGCTACTACACAATTCTATTCAAACTCTTCTAGAAAATCATAGAGAAGGAAACGTTTTTTCAACTCATTCTGTGAGACCATCATTACCTTATACCCAACAAGAAAAAGACATTGTAAGAGAAGAAAGTGATAGATCAGTATCTTTCATGAACATAGGTACAAAATTTTTAAATAAAATTTTAGCAGATTAATCCACCTATGTGTGTGTGTGTGTGTATGTATGTGTGTATGTGTGTATACATACATACTTATTTCTATGTGTTTATAATATCATGACCAAGTAAAATCTGTCTCAGGAATGCAAGGTTCACTTAATATTTGGAAATCAATCAGTGCATTTCAGCATATTAACTATAAAAGAAGAACTGAATGATCATGTAAAGAGATACAGAAGGACCATTTGACAATATACAGTATTCATGTCTGATAAAAACTTTTGCAAACTAGAAATAGAAGAGAATTTTCTCAAACTGATAAGGGGCATTTATGAAAACATTAGCTTTCACATTATACTTAACTGTGTAAAAAACTGCTTTCCCCATCAGATCAGGAACAAAGCAAGGGTGTCCACTCTCACCATGTCTATTCAGCATTGTACTGGAGATTCTAGCCAGTGCAATAAGGCAAGAAAAAGAAACAAAAGATATCCATATTGGAAAGGAGAAAGTAAAACTGTCTTTTATTTGCCGAGAACCCAATTGTCTATGTAGAAAATTCTACTGAATCTACAAAAAAAACTTCTAGAATTGAAAAGTTGGTTTAGCAATTGCAGAATTCAAGGTCAATATGCAAAAAGTAATTGTATTTCTATGTATTGGAAATGAAGAACCAGAAATTAAAAATCAAAAATACCATTTATAATATCAAAACATGAACTAATTAGGGATAAGTTTTACAAAAGATGTGCAGATTTTTTCATTAAAAAACTACAAACCATTGCTTAGAGAAATTAAGGAGGACCTAAATAAAAGGAGAGACATATCCTATTCATGCATTGGAAGACTCAGTGTTGTTAAGACATCCCCCCAGACTGGTCTATAGATTCAGTGCAATTCTAGCCCTTGACACACACACTGTAAAGGAATCCCAAAGCTTTTGTAGGCAGGTGGCTTGGTGAAGGTTTGGGCCCCGGTTGCACAGGCTTGCTGAGCTAGTGAGTCTGACAGTGGTCTCTAGAATGATATCCTGGGGCAGCAGGGGCTGTCAAGGGGTGGAGAAGAAGCCGGGAGGTGCAGCTGAACTAGGAAGGTCTGCAAGGTAGGAGCTCTCAGGGAGGGGCCAAATGGGAGGCAAGGTTCACCCAGAAGTTTGATAGCCATTATGTCCAAGTGGTAGAATTATGGATGATTCTTATTTTCTTCTTTGTGCTTCTCTGTCCCCCCACCCCACCCCTCCCCGAGCAGACTTCTAATATAACCAGAGAAACCACAGTCTTGTAGTTGATTCCTATGGGATATTGTTTTTTTTGCATACCTATATAATTTGAATATTTTACAAGGAGATTGTATTTGTTTTGTAATCAAAAACAAGGTGGACAGGTAGGCAGGAAGAACATTGCTAAAGCAGTAGGTCTTAAGAGACTGTGAGGAACTCCTGGTGGGCCCATGTATCAGTAACCAGGACATGGAAACCACAGTAAATATGGGACAGCCAAGCAAATGTACATTTTACTTGTCGTGTTCTTTCTGAATCTGACTTCTGTTGGACACATAGAATGTCTCTCTCTAGTTAATGCATCAAGTCATCTTAGAACATTTGACAGAAGACTTAACTCCTTAATTCCGTAGAGGCAGATTGGGATCTCTAATTACTTAATTGAAAAAAGGTACACACTTCAGCCTGCCACAGTGCTTGGGAATTAATCTTTAAAACCTGACAGTGAACATTAAATTCAATTAGGGAGAGCGATTAGCAGAGATTCTTCTCTCCTTCACCCTGGGTAGCTTTGAGAAGTGGCTGACTGGTCTGCATTGATTCTGACACTATGCTTGTGTATATATCAACCAGGAGAGCCAAGTATGCATTTTTCACTTCAGAGGAGAGTTATCGGACAATTTACAGATTGATGGATTTCCTTAAACATGTCTCCATGGCTGATTCAGAAGGCCCCCTGGCCACGAATTCAGACTCACCAGTTTGCTGCTTTGGGCCTTGGTGTTTTCTCCTCCTCTTCTCTTTTCTTCCCCTGCTCCTCCTCTTCCTCCTTTCTTAACTTTCTCCTCCTCCTTATTTTGTTGGTTCTACCTTCCAAGCAAGGCCACTTTTCCATGGCCTCCAACTGGTTCCAACCGTGCTGCTCTCTCCCCTGGATTCTTGCAGAAGCTCCACACTGTCTTCCCATGTCTTCCTTGCCCCGCACGCTCCTCCTGGCACAGCAGCCAGAGGGCTCCTGTTTCTGCCTGCAGGATTCTTCCCCAATTTCTGTACAGCTCCTTTCCTCACCCCTTCAGGTCTTCCTTCAAAGCTACCTTCTTTGAGAGGCTCTTCCTGGCCACCATTTCAACTCCTTCTCCTGACCTTAGAGCTCCTTTCCTGCTCACTTATGCCCTCGGTCTTTACCACTACCTTGTATGCTACATAGATTCTGCTTGTTTATCTTGTTTAGTGTCTGTCTCATTGAAGGCAGAGGTTTTTGTCTTAGTTGTTTACTGCTGAACAATGCCTGGCTAATGCAGGTACTCAGGAAATGTTTGTTGAATGAATGAAAAAATGAGTTTTAAAAAAATTTTTATTTATTTTTTTAGAGTTGGGGAGGGGCAGAGGGAGAGAGAGAATCTTAAGTAGGCTCAATGCTCAACACGGAGCCCAATGAGGAGCTTGATCTCACAACCCTGAGATCATGACCTGAGCCGAAATCAAGACTCGGACGCTTAACTGACTGAGCCGCCCAGGGGTCCCAAAAATGAATAGTTTAATAGATGGAAACATTTTGGAATATTTGCTTCAGAGCATAGTCAGTCTCTCTCTCTCTCTCTCTCCTTCTCTCTCAGAAATACAGCATAGTGTTCACAGTACCCTTCTGTCAGCCCCGCCCTCCCCCGCCACTCCCTGGAGTGACCCTCATCTTCATACATATTGTTACAGTCTTACTGCAAATGCACAAATAAACATGATAGAATTTTGCATCATGTGTTTTTTTTTTCTTTTTTAAGATTTTATTTATTTATTTGACAGAGACAGTGCGAGAGAGGGAACACAAGCAGGGGGAGTGGGAGAGGGAGAAGCAGGCTTCCTGCTGCGCAGGGAGCCTGATGCAGGGCTCGATCCCAGGACCCTGGGATCATGACCTGAGCCGAAGGCAGACGCCTAACGACTGAGCCACCCAGGCGCCCCCCCATCATGTGTGTTTTTAAGATTGTATAAAATGTATACAGCACAGGATTTACTGTTTTAACCATTTTCAAGTGCACAGTTCAGTGGCATTGAGCACATTCACATTGCTGTGCAACCATCATCACCATCCATCTCTAGAACTCTTTTTGTCTCACAAAACTAAAACTCTATCCCCATTAAACACTGACTTCCCACTCTCCCCTCCCCCAGCCCCTACCCCCCCATTCTCCTTTCTATAGCTATGATTTTGACTATTCTAGGAACCTCGTGTAAGTGGAATGATACAGTATTTGCCCTTCTGTGTCTGGCTTATGTCAGAAGACACTCAGCACAGTGTCTTCAGGGTCCATCCATGTTGGGGCAGGTGTCAGAATCTCCTTCCTTTTCAAGGCTGAATAGTATATGGATGGACCACGTGTTGTTGATCAGTTCATCTGTTGATGGACACTAGGGTTTTCGCCTTTTGACTCCTGTGAATAATGCTGCTATGAACTTTGGTGTGCAGGTATCTCTTTGAGACCCTGCTTTCAGTTTTTTGGGTATATACACACAAGTGGAATTGCTGGATCCTGTGGTGCCTCTGTGCATAATTTTTAAAAAAGATTTTATTTATTTGAGAGAGAGTGCGAGAGAGAGCATGAGCAGGGGGGAGGGGCAGAGGGAGAGGGAGAAGCAGACTCTCCGATGAGCAGGGAGCCTGAGGATGACGTGGGACTTGATTCCAGGACCCTGGGATCATGACCTGAGCCGAAGGCAGATGCCTAACTGACTGAGCCACCCTGGCGCCTCTTTGCATAATTTTTAAAGAAACTGTTGTACTGTGTCCACACAGGCTACACCTTTTCACATTCCCCCCAACACTTGTTCTTTCCTTTCTTCTTCTTCTTCTTCTTCTTTTTTTTTTTTTTGATAGAAGCAGTGTTTCCTGTTTTTATAACTTATATGGTATCTTGCTGCATATATGCAGCTTGTCTTATGTAATCAATATTAGGTTTTTTATTGCTCAGCCATGTCAACCCTCTAGGTTTAATTCATTAATTTTACTTTATTTTTTCTATTAAAGAGTCATACTTGTACATAGTTTTGAAAAAACTGCACTCTGTTCTACCACAAACTCCCACTCCACTTTGAAGGCTTCTGGCTGTTTCTTTCATTATTTCTGTCCATATTTCTAACTTTTTTTTTTTAAGTAGGTTCCATGCCCAGTGTGGGGCTGGAACTCATGCTGAGATAAGAGTTGCGCACTTATTTGTGGAACATAAGGAATAACATGGAGGACATTAGGAGAAGGAAGGGAAAAATGGGGAGGGGGAGTTGGAGGGGGAGATGAACCATGAGGGACTATGGACTCTGAGAAACAAACAGGGCTTTAGAGGGGAGGGGGGAGGGGGGAGGGGGGATTGGTTAGCCTGGGCACGTACTGCATGGAGCACTGGGTGTTATATGAAAACAATGGATCATGGATCACCGCATCAAAAACCAATAATGTATTGTATGGTGACTAACATAACATAATAAAATTAAAAAATAAAAAATAAATAAAAGAACAGTTGCGTGCTGTATCAACTGAGCTCTTGGGGGTTCCCTTAACCCCAGGCACACCTCTGTCCATATTTCAAATGTAAATGCTGCTCTTTCTTGATTTTTCAGTTCGAGACCCCAGCTATTAACCCCTAAGAAGGAAAAAAGGATCTGAGCTCTATTAGCATTCTTTGATGGCTGCTATTGACCTCTTGTTTTCTTTTTCTTTTTTTTTTTTTAAAGATTTTATTTATTTATTTGACAGAGAAAGACACAGTGAGAGAGGGAACACAAGCAGGGGGAGTGGGAGAGGGAGAAGCAGACTCCCTGCCGAGCAGGGAGCCCGATGCGGGACTCGATCCAGGGACTCCAGGATCATGACCTGAGCCGAAGGCAGTCGCTTAACCAACTGAGCCACCCAGGCGCCCCAGACCTCTTGTTTTCTTAAGCTCAGACATTTACATATGCCCCGGAAACATACTTTCAGAACTCTGATCCTTTGCATTTTGAGGAACTTCTGGATGCAGCAGGATGAATTTTCCCATTTTGAAAGGGAAGTCTGTCTCTGGATCGGGTCTGTGGATGTGTGGGTACACTTTGGGTTATTAGGGAAATGAAGGACATGAAGCTTGGGTTCTCTGATGTAACTGAGAGAGGGCCAGAGAGCACTGCTGGTAAGAGCTGCGTGTGTGGCAAGCCCCAAGGAGCACGCCCACCAGCCCCACTCATTCCTCACCACAGTCCTTGGGATGGGGCTCTTCTTATCCCCACTTCATGGAGGAGGAGACTGAGGCCCAGCGAGGCCAAGCTGCTTGGCCAAGTCACAAGACCTGCAAGCAGAAGCGTCACATGGGAGGCACTTGGCTCCGATGCCCATGTTCTGGCTGCCGGTGCTCTCCCTGCTTCTCATGTTTGATCCTCTAAGCCACCTCAAATGGTGGGTGGGAGCATCCCCTGCTTCCTGTAGTGACAGTGAAGGTAGGAGCCTAGCCCTGCTAAGTGTGTGTGTGTGCCAGGCCCAGAGCCAGCCCTGTCAGGCTCCATGCTAACCAGCCTTTCCCTGGGGTTCCTGGGAGAGCTGGTGAAGGGCTCTCTCATGTGTGGAGTGGCCCTGGCTCTTAGAATGTGCAGTTTATACTTGAGGGTTTAAGAATGTATTTCAGAAGTCATTGAATGTACATGGGGCTTTCTGCCACGGGCCTCATCACCGTGGAAAGCCAGGGTGGGAATGAGGGACCATACCTTCTCCCTAGGAAAAAGAACAGCTGGCCCTTTGGGCAGATACTGGCTCTTTACCCCACTGTAAGCACAGGTGTGGCAAGGCTGTTTTGGATCTTACTCTTAAAGCGGGAACCTGAAGATAGCCTGACCTGGTGCAGTGTCCACTCCAGGGCTCACAAAGCCCCGTCTCAGAGGACAGATGTCAGAGATGCAGGCAAAACTGGGCTACAAGACAGTGAACAGAGCAGGATGTTTGGTGGTGAGCAGCTGCAAAGTGGATGGGAAGGGCTGGGTGGCTGAGTGGCAGAACTTGGGCATGCTGTTTTCTTGGGGGTTCCCTTAACCCCAGTAAAGGTTTTGGGAAAAACTCCCCCTCACCTCGCCAGCCCCAAGCCTTTACACTTCAACAAGGAAAAGTCTAACGGTATTGTTTGGTTGGTAAAATAACAGGCATCTAGTTCCACTATGAGACCCTCTCCTCCTGTAGAGGGGCCAGGCTGAGCCCCGGAGGTCAGGCCCCCATGTTTGACATCTGGCACTGTGTTTGCCTTGTAGGTGTGGAACGCCGTGGACTCGGGCCGCTGCTTGCAGACCTACTCCCTGCACAGTGAGGCGGTGCGGGCTGCCCGCTGGTCTCCCTGTGGCCGGCGCATCCTCAGCGGTGGCTTCGACTTCGCCCTACACCTAACAGACCTTGAAACAGGTGTGTTTCACGGCATTGTTACCCCGAGGCACCCCTTCCTCACCCGGAAGCTTCTCTGGACGGTCAGCAGCCACAAGCTGCACACGGTTTCAGGGCAGTAGGAGAGAGCCCACGGGAGAGGCTCACACTTGGTGAGCAGGTTTCCAGGGTGTTTGCCCGGAACCAGGACTCTCCACAGGGGGTTTGAGAGACAGAGGACAGAGCCGCAAGGTTGTCTCAGCCCCATGTGGGGCTGGATAAAGAGGTGGCTTTTTAATCAACTTCTGACATGTAATTTGTACCAAAATAGATTTAGCTTTATCACGGTGTCCTTTGGTTGAAATCAGTTTAGAATTCCTGTCAATTCATTATCGTTGAAAGGCTGTAAGGAATGATTCCAGCTCATAAGGAAAGTCTGCAAATGAGTTCTGCTTTAGTGCCTACACTGAAAAGGCATCTGGGTAAGATGGATTTGTGCTGGGTAAATCCTAAGGGGGCTCTTGACAAGCAGGGCAAGAAGGAGAGATAAAGCAGTGGAAGATTACTAGGGGCTCCTGTGCAACAGGCACTCTCAGCCCCTAATCCAGCCACAGCCCCCCGAGTGGGGTCCTGTCTGTGCTCCTCAGGTGAGGCCAGAGCTGGCTTGAAACCTCTGCCCCTGACTCAGGCTGGCTGGTCTCAGCACCCATGTTGCCTTTGCCTCCCTGGGCTTCTTCTGGTCACTTTTCTGCTGGACAGAGTTCCCACCCTTCCCTGGGGTGTCCCCTTCAGTCTTCAGAGAGGCCTCTCCCGCTCAGCAGTCTCCCAGGGCCTGGCAAACAGGAGGTGACAGTTCTGGGCCCAACCACACAGCTCCTCCCCCGCAGGTATGCATTCTCCAGAGTGGAGGGGGTACAGGGAAGGAGCACAGTGGATGGATTGGGGTAACTGTGGGGGTCGTTTCCCGACCCGAGCACCCTCATCTCCTCTGGCCTGCTGAGGGGTGGTCCTGCAGCTCCTCTGACTGAGCCCCATGCGCCCTCAGTGGGGATGATGAAAAGACCGATGGCTGTGTCAGTGGCCAGTACTGTGCCGCAGGCTTTAAAAATAACATGCAGGGGGCGCCTGGGTGGCTCAGTTGGTTAAGCGACTGCCTTCGGCTCAGGTCATGATCCTGGAGTCCCGGGATCGAGTCCCGCATCGGGCTCCCTGCTCGGCGGGGAGTCTGCTTCTCCCTCTGACCCTCCTCCCTCTCATGCTCTCTGTCTCTCATTCTCTCTGTCTCAAATAAATAAATAAAATCTTTAAAAAAAAAATAACATGCAGTCCTCACCACAGCCTGCTGCCCTGCTTCTTTCCCCCGTTTTATAGGTGAGAAGCCTGAGGCTCACTGCAGCGAGTAGCTTGCTCAGAGCCTCCCAGTGGCGCATGGCAAGTGGGGATTTAGAGCCATGCCTGCAAGTGCAAATCCTGTGCTCTTTCCTTTTTTTTTTTTTTTTTTTAAGGATTTTATTTATTTGACAGAGAGAGAGAGAGCACAAGTAGGCAGAACAGCAGGGAGAGGGAGAGGAAGAAGCAGGCTCTCCACGGAGCAGGGAGCCTGATGTGGGGCTCGATCCCAGGACCCTGGGATCATGACCTGAGCCGAAGGCAGCCGCTTAACCGACTGAGCCACCCAGGTGCCCTTCCTGTGCTCTTTCTACATCTATATGGTGTTTTTCTTCTCAACAAAGTGTTTCCCCAACCATTTGTGATCTTACTGTGAGCCCCGCAGGGCCGATGAGGGGGCCATGGCTCAGGGGTTTGGTGCCACTTAGTTGGTGATGACTGCAGCAGGTAATGTTCTCCTACAGTCTTACAAACGGGGTCTCATTTAGGCCCCACTCACCCTTCAGGGCCGGCACCACCAGACTCCTCTTTTCACGCACAGGTCTGCTTGGTTCACTGTGTTTCTATGTGCCCAGTAAGCCATGCTCAGCATTGGAGACACAGAGGTGAACAAGACCCAAAATCCACCCCAGAAGCTCTTGTTTGCTGGGGGAGACAGAAGTGCAGAGAGAATCCCAGATTACAGTGAGGGAGTGAGATACAGGAAGTGCAAGAACGTCTAGCCTAGAAGATCAAAAAAGACTTCTGGGAGAAAGCGGAACCTACCCTGAGGCAGGAACGAGGGGGACAGAGGATCCAGGTGAAGGGGGCACGGTTGAGGGGGAGAGAAATGGGTTCTCAGTAGACAGGACCGTGAGGACAGAGTTGGTACAAGAACATGAACTGCGTGGTGTGTGTGGAAATGTGGGGTGCAGGGATCTGGGGCAGCGAGTCTGGAGGTGCAGGAACAGGAGCTTGAGCTTCATGCAGTTCCTGGCCTATGAGGTATGCATTCTCCAGGCACTGTTCCCCATTCCAGGGTCACTGAGCACCCCTGGGTACCTGCACTGCCCACCCACAGAGCGAAGGAGTGATGCATACTGGGGGGGGAGTGGGATGTTGGATTAATTAAGTATAAGTTCATTTGATAACATTAATGGATTCCTAGTGGCCCTTTGTCCTAATGGATCTTCTCAATCAACAGATGTTAAAGAGACAGTGTCATTGTGTGTGTGGGTGTGTGTGAGTGTATGTGTGTGGGGGGGTGGTTCTGAAATTTTTAGATGTTGAGTCTTCCTGCCTGACAAGTTAGGGACTGCCACAGCAGATGGCGGTAGGGGGCCATTGTTGAGTTTGGAGCAGGAGAGAATCACGGCTTGATTTGTACTCTGGGCAGTTCTCCCTAGTGTCTGCAGCTGGTTGGGAATGACCTGAGGCAGGGTGGAGAGCAGGAGGAGGGGAGAAGGCATGCCTTGCCCAGTTGGTGGCAGAACTTCAGGGAGAGAAGCTTGTCTGGCCCCAGGCCCAGCGCGCTCCTCCAGCTGTGGTGTGTTGGGTGGTATAGGGAAGGCGCAGCCCCGTCCTCAGGGCTTTGCCTGAGATGGAGGACTTTTCCAGTCCACCCACCTCCCGGGAATAGCACTCCTCACCTGGTTCATCTGTTGAGAGCTCAGTTCCAGTCATTCAGTAGGTACTTACTGAGTACCTACTATGTACAAGATCTGGTGGGGTGAGCTTGTTGGTGAGCTTTTTGGATATTCTTTGTCCTTTGGGGACAAGGCTCTCAGGGTTTGGACCTTACCCTTGGGGAAGCCCCCCAGCCCCTAGATGGGACCTCTCTTGCCAGGCTGGTTGCTGGTTTCTGTGTCTGTCTCCCTGACTACTGTGGGCACTCCTTGAGAATGGGACCTGTCCTGGGAGTTTTGGTGTCTCCATCATCTGGCCAGGGCTGGCTCGGAGCAGCTGCTCAGTGTGTGAGTGGAGGCTGGCCCTTGCTGGGCAGTGAAACCCATCAGTGGCTGCCAGGGTAGGCGAGTAGGCTCTCCCCGGGTCTCCCACCTCAGCTCTGCATCCCCACCCCAGGTTGTACTAGGTGCTTTCTTTAGCAGAGGTTGGTGGGCTTGGGCAGCCCCTATGGCTCTCCGCCTGATTTGACTTACCTCATCCTTTCTCATCACTGAGTCTGATTTTCCCTTTTACTTGATCTGCCTCTTTCCGCCCTTGGCGATTTGGCTTTTTCATTTCAATCTAATTAGAACTCCCTGCCAGGAGAAGGCAATGCAGGGCGTTCTCACCGCAGTGCTTTGGGAATTAGTCACTCGGTGCCCATTGTCGTTAATGGGAATTTGGCGCCAAGGCCATTTATCCTGGTGTCTTCAATCAATACAGTTAAAAATCTGTGGATTCTAAAATGTCAAGACCCGGCCTGAAATATGGAGGGCCAGCAACATTTTATCTCGTTAATTTATAGTTCTGACGGGCTGTTGGCTTATAAGACAACCATGAATCAACACCTAAATAAAATCCGCTCACAGATTCATTATTTTTGGTGCTCCCGCTTCAGTCTGTAATCTTCCTAACAAAACGTCTTTAGTGCATAAGGCTGAGGTGGCCTCAGGGAACCCTGGCCGACTCCACCAGGGCCCGAGTGTCACCTGGCTTATGAGTCAGCTGTCCTGCACGCCAGATCGGCCAGTCTCCTCAGCATCCCCCCGAAGACCTCGAAGACCTCGTTCAGTTCAGTTCTGCTGGCACTGGTCTCTTGCAGCTTCCAGCCCCTCAGGCAGTTGCCCCCAGCCTGGCTGTTAAGGCCTCAGGGGTATGCAGGGCCTCGTACTTTGCATTTGTTGACTGCAAAGGAGATTTTCCTCTCCCTGGAGCCCGAGGGCCCTGGCTGGAGAGGGCACCCTGTCCTCCTTCCTTTGGTCTGGTCAACTCTCTTGATGTGCATCCAGACATCTGTGCAATGCCACCTGGTCCCAGGTACCTGATGCCAGAGGCAGTGCAGTGGGATAGAAGGAGCACGGATGGGGTTCAGGTGTGTTCTTCCACTTACCTGAGCTGGGTATCCCCGGGGCAAGTTCCTTCACCTCCGTTTCCGCATCTGTGGAAGGGGGTAACAGGACCTGTCTGGTGGTAGGGTGGTTGAGGGGAATAGCTGAGATAATGTTTGTGGGTGCTTTACAGAATGCCTGGCCCAAGGTAAGCACTCAGCAAAAGATGTCCCTTCCCTTCCTCCATCACTGCCCCATGAGACCCTTCAGATGGTGGGAAAGAATGACCTTGTTCCTGCTGAGTGTCCAGAGAACCCCAGTTGCTGGGCCATTTCCTCATATAGAGTGGCTTTGGTGGCTCGGCTTCAAAAGCCCCAGTCTCATGATCCCCCAGCCGGCTTATTAGTGTGGCCCTTGGTCCACTGTGTTGGTCTGGGGGGCAGGCTGGGAAGAAAACAGGCCTTCCTGGGTTCTCCCAGCTTCTCCTCCATGTTTTGCTTCTCCATGACAAAATAGTACTGGTGGTAGGCTAGCCGCTTCCTCCTGGCGATGGGATGGCAGCTGCCCTTTATTTTGGGTGGGCATGCAGACCTCCCACAGCCCAGCCTGACCCTCTCTCCAGAGCTCCAGGCACCCAGTGCTGGAGAAGGTCCATGGCCTTCTTTACTCAGATACCCACTGCCCGCAGCCTTGCCATCCCCAGCCCCTGGTTATCTCCTCCTGCTCTGGGGGTCCCTGTGTCTTTCAGGGGTGGGTTATGGGGCATGAAAATGAGCAGCCAGCTGGGACTGGACCCATACATGACCCTTTCTCTTGTTTTCCAAGAAGTGTGTTCTGGTCATTGTGATTGGGGCCCCCGTCACAGAAGCACTCTAGGAAAGGGGAATATCCCATTGGCTGAGTGTGCACCGTGGGCCAGGCCCTGGGTGATGTAGCCCCGGTTCCTAGCACTCTGCTTGGCCTGTATCAAGCTGAGATGAATAAAGAGATGTTAGTCCCCTTGCTTATTATGTATTTAGTCCTTACTCTAACCTGTGAAGACAGTGTTTTTATCCCCATTTCATTGACCTAGACACTGAGGCCGGGAACATTCAGGGACTTGCTCGAGGCCTCACAGCCAGCAGTAACAGAGCTGGGATCCACCTCTGGCCTGTGTGACTGGCAGAGGCTGCCACGTCTGTTTCCCTGCCAGGGACGAACTGTTTGCTTAAGGGAGCCTGCTTGGCTCTCCCCTGGGTAGCTGGCTCGCCACCTCTGGAGGGTAACTTAGGGTCTCCCGGAGGAAGGCGACTGAGATGGATCTTGACTGGGCCTTCTGAAGGAGGCTTCTCTGGCTGTTGACAGTCACCGCTGCAGTGGGAGAAATGTTAGCCCTGACAGTTTGAGTACCCTTGGCATAGGAAGGGTGGGAAGCATCCAAATTCAAACTCTGCTGAAGAGGACCAGGAGCTCATGGCTTTAGAGAAGAGGCTGCAGATGGGGCTCCTTTTGGGCTAAGTGGTGCCACCCACCAGGTGTTGGAGGAGGTGCCTGCAGAGAGGCCTGGGCGTCTCCATTCTTCGGCTTTTGAGCACCATGACCGAGTGTCCCCCCCGTACAGCTCAGGGGGACTCAGTTAGGCATCCTTCAGGTGCCTGTGGAGGCAGGAGGGCAGACACCCAGCTACATCATGAGCCCCCAGCCAGCGGGCACACGTGCAGCTCCTGGTGGTACTGGCACGTTTTGTGTTGTCAGTCCTTTGGGCTCAGGGGTTTTGCCACTGGATCTAGATATGGAGTCTCTGAGGGGCTCCGGAGCCCAGTGAGGTCTGAGCTGACATTGGTCCTGGTGCTGCCCTTCCAGTGCCTTCTTGTCCAGAGCAGCTGCCCACACTCCCCCCCACTGATGCAGGCGCCCCCCCCCCCCAACCCCCACTGACTCCTCTGCTTTTCCCTTGTCCTCAACTACCCCTCTTTCTTCTAAGCTCATTCCTTCACTGATGCCCCGTTCCTGGCCCACTTTTAAACGAGCTTGTTCTCAGGGCTGTGCCCTCTTTGGCCCTGGGCACCCCGCCCCATTCCCATGCACACCCTTTCCTTTCACTCTGAAGAGTTTTTCTCTCCAGTCTCAGCCTTGTTTCCTCCCCTCTTTCCGTAGCTTTGGGGTGAGAAGCCGGCCCTAGTTACGGATATTAAATCCCCTGTTATTCAACGTCAGTGAAACACCCCACCAGCCCGTGTCTCACACTTTGGGAGGTGCCTGCAGGTCCTGCCGCGTGTCCGTACACACCCGTGCCGTCACCCTCTGGGTGGATAAAAGGTGGGTTTTCCTCGACGGTGCTAGTTCACTGGCTACCATCACGGCCCGGGCAGCGTGTCGGCTCTGCGCATGCTCAGTGGCGGCTGTGTGGCTGTCCCTGCGGGTCAGGCAGCCCCTGGGGACTGACCGGAGCCCAACCGGAGCCTGAACACAGGAGCCTGCGGGGCCCCAGAAAGCCAACTTGAGGCAAAACTTTTGGACACACCTTGTTTGCAAGTTGAGAACTCTTTTTTTTTTTTTTTTAATTTTTAGAAAATTCAGTCTTGTCCAGATAATTGAGAGCAGTGGGCGGACTTGACGTAAAAGAGAGCTCACTGCCACGGCTGCTGTTTCTTTGCTGCTGCCGCCGGGCAGCCGCCGTCTGCGGGCCTGTCATCGGTCTGGGGCCTGCGGCTGCCGGGCCTCTTTCTGATTCAGGACAGCTTCTTCAGCTACACTTCATTCTGCTGGTTTGCGGATTGGAGAGGCCTGCTGGGCTGACCCGGAGACCCCCACTCGTCCACGGGGGACCTGCAGACACAGGCCCGTCTGCCTCTCACCCGGACCCTTCCCAGGACTCCGCCAGGCATGCCGAGACGGCCCCTGTTTCTGATTCATAGAGTTTGATTTGAAAGTTAGTAAGCTCCTTTTCTTGTTAACTTTGAGTCAGGATGGTTAGATTTACAGCTGGCCAAGTACTTCCCAGAGGATGAGTGTAACGATATCGATTTTAGCGAAATGAGTCATATGTCGCCTGCCTGGGAACACAAGCTCAATCACCACGAGCCGACAGCATCAGCTTTCCCTTGTCAACGTCTCCCCTACATGTTCGTCCGTGGATGTGAACAAAGAGCTAAGGAGAAGGAAAGGTCACGGATAGCTTGCAGGCAGGCGAGGAAGGGTGCAGAGAGCAGGACTCTGGGGTTAGACAGGTCTTGCCTCTCTCCCAGCATGGCTGACTCGTGTGGCCCTGGACGAGGCCTCACCTCCCTGAGCTTGCTTGCTTGCTTTCTTTTTTTTTTTTCTCCCTGAGCTTTCATTTCTCCTGCTGTGAAATGGGCTAATTACACCTACCACAGAGGGTTGTGGCATGACACGTGCAAGCCGCATGCAAGCCTGGAGGTAACAGGTGCCATCTCCCTGCAGAGGAGGGCATGAACTTCCCCTCTCTTTCTTGGGGACCCATACTTGGCTTTCATCTGACCTGGATCAAATGTCTGTTGTGTGCAAGGAACTAGGCTGGGGGCCAGACATGCTGAGTGGAAGAGGAGGACCCTTTGGGGACCCAGAGCCTTGCATACGATAGAGTTCCCCAAGGTAGGCGTTAGGGTGGACAGGCAGTGTTGCCCCAGCCACGTGGGTGGTCACCTGGGTCTCCAGCTGAGAAATGAAGGGGGCAACTCTGAGGAATTTCCTGGCTAGTGTTACCAGCTGCCTTATCTTAGCATCATTGGTGATGGAAGCATGGGTAGTTATAATAGTGTCAAGAGAACAAATTAAGTTTCTGCAATCTGTTTTAAACATATTTTTGCTCTAATGACGATTTATAGTTTATTTGTACCATTATTGATTCAAGGAGGAAAAGAAGTGATTTTTCCTAACTCCAAGAGGATCTGAACAGTTCTTGTACTGGTTGAGTTCATTATAACCAGATCAATAAAGCCAGTGTTAGTGGATTAAATATTTAAAAACTCAATTTCCTATAAGCAGCATACAGTGAATAAATAGAACTTTCTATAACAAACCTGTAAACAAGCAAAGATAGTCTCAGGGTTAAAGGTTACGTAGCAACTAACCATTGTGCTTAAAGTAGCATCGCCAGAGGACGTGATAAACAAGGTACTTGATGTATGAGAAGGTAGAGTGGGAACAAATCTGACGAGAAAGGACCTTCACCTTCAGCGTGGCTAGTGTTCACGTTGGAGATAGTCTCCGATAAATATTTCCAGCCTTTGTCCATGTCTCTTCAACAAAATGTAAAGGCTAGCCCAGGGCATCGTGTTCTCATAGCCTCAAGATAGAAACTCCAGATCATTCCTCTCTCAAGGTTCCTGCTGTTAAAAACTTACAGCCTTTGGTTTTTAGCTTTTTTCTTTTCTTTCTTTCTTTCTTTTTTTAATTTTATTTATTCATTAGAGAGAGAGAGAGCACAAACAGAGGGAGAGGCAGAGGCAGAGGGAGAGGGAGAAGCAGGCTCCCCGCTGAGCTGGGAGCCGGATGTGGGCTCGATCCCAGGACTTGAGATCATGACCTGAGCCGAAGGCAGATGCTTAACCATCTGAGCCACCCAGGAGCCCCCTGGTTTTAGCTTTTAATTTAAGCAAGGATGAATTCAGTAATTTGGGTTTTAATTTTTTTCAAATAGTCAAAGGCTCCCTTTTGTTGTTTGCTCTTTGCCATGTCCTCCAGAACACTTTATGTTATATGTAGTATGTATGTTGTGTGTCGCCCTCCGGACAGCCTTGTGTGGCCCTGGACACACCACAGTGAGGGACCTGCCCAAGGGACCTTTCCAAGGTCCCTCCTCTGGAAGTGACGGGGCTGGGATGGCACCTGGGTCTGTGTGGCTTTCAGCCCCTCTGAGACTGCGCCACCTCCTGTTCCGAGCACAGTGCTGGACAGTGGTGGCTGGGGTCCTGATTTCTGAGCCGCAGTATTGTGCTCGACCTCCTTCCCTTTGTGTTTCCCATTATGTATCTGGAAGCTTATTAGAAATTTTAAAATCTTTTAGTTTCGGACCCTTTTAACAAACAAGTACAGCAAAGACCTAGTTCTTATAAACAAAACTAGGAGGAAAGACATAAAGCTTGTCTTCTAAGAAGAACATTTTAGTACTTAAGAGACATAGATTCTCTTCTCAATCTCTTTAGGAGGTTGAAGAATAACACGCAGAAATACATGGTTTTTTTTTTAGCAGAAAAAGCTCAGTCCTCATCTTTTAGCAACTCAGCTTTTGCTTTCCTCCCATCTTTTCCCCATTGTTGACAAGACTGTATCACTGCACTTTTTGAAAGATATGGCTAATTCATTGCCATTTCTGAAATAAGCATATGGTTATATGCCATGGTCCAAGAAACAAGGAACATTTTTCTCTAGGCAGATCATTTGTTCTTCCTTTTGGGCTTAAGGACTGGCAGTGAATCTGAAGGAGCAAGAGGTCAGCAGTGGGCACAGTTGCCTCTGTCAGGAGGACAGATTTCGGGCCTGCTGGGGCCTTCTCGGTGGTGTGGGGGCCACAGTGGCATCTATGTGCCCCTTTTCCATCTGGGGGACATAATGGTCGTGCCTTCCCTCATCCCGTGGATGGATCCCCTAGCTGCTTGGCTGGAGCAAGCGTCCTGGGCCTGAGCTGGAGTCTGATGCCCATCCTGAGGTCCCCACAAGTGCTGCTCCGTGTCCTGGCCCGGATGTATGGAGACCGCGGTGGGCATCCCTCTGCCCCATCCTCCCTAGGAGGGGGCATCTGTTAACTGGGCACATCATGGGTGGTTTCTGACCACCAACTGTAGCCTGAACGAGTTTCAGGATAGAAGAGGAAGCTCAAGGAATACCAGGTTTCCAGTTAAGTTAATTCCTGAGGAGGGGAGTTTTTGTTTGTTAGAGAGTTGCTTGTCTATTGACCTAATGAGAGAGACACATAGGCCCCAGACTAAGTCTGTTCATTTTTCCGATGCCTTTTCGGAAGAATTCTTTATTTATTAAAAAAAAGCACTATGACAACAATATTAGTATAATTTAAGAAGTTATCTCACTACCCGTAGAACAATTCACTTCAAGTTGGTGAATTTTTTCCCAGTCTCTATCCATACCAATCCCTACTTAATTCTTCTATAATTCAAGAATAGGCATCAGGTACTGTCCGTCTTGCCAAAGAGCACTGTCTGTGATTCCAGTTTTAAACAGCTTTTCAACATTCCACCAGGCAGACACCCATATTTGCCTTAACTGCTCTCCTTGGGTTGGACAGTGTTGTTTATAGTCCCTTCACCATTACGGATGATAGGACCTGAGGTGGCCAGCTCTTGACACCATTGCAGTGACATAGGATGACCGTGAAAATCTTTGTGCACTGCGTGTTTCAACAACAGGGGCTTGTTGAGCTTAAAGAAGTGTAGAATCTTCATTTACAAAAGCTCAAGTGTTCCCCAAATTTTCTCTGATGATAAGTAACTGCAAATTGTGGGACCTTGGAAGATGTTAGAAAAAAAATCACAATCATCCATCATGGGAAAGGTGACACTTTAATAAAGACAAGAGAGTAACTGCTTTCCAAGAAGTTTGTACTATGGGAAGAACGTTTTGAAAACAGATGTTTTTGTTTCCATCATTCTGTAGGTTTTGTTGCCAAAAAGTACGTGAATGTGTCACCTATTAAAAACGCTAATATCTGCACTCTTGGGAGCAGTTTTTCTCTTCTGCTTTAAAATCCTTTAAATGAAAATTTTGGTGGATTTTGAATTTGGTTGTTAAAAATGTGAGAATGCAGTAATACCCTCTGATTAGTCGCAGGAACCATTCTTTGACCTGAGGGGAAACGGAGCTTTCCTAGTAAAATGTTCACACACTCCTTTGGATCAGTGGCAGATGGGAGTAGACAACATCTCCCTTGATGCCGGTGGTGAATGTCTTCTGTCCAGGTCTGTGCATCTCTGGGAGAAGTCTTTGCTAGCTCTGACAGGCTTCGATGGGTAAACTGAAGCCGTAACTGGGCTACTTTCAAATCACTGAGTCACAGAAAGTTCCCTACATTTGAAAAAAAAGTGGAAGTGGAGCCAGTTCGGTAGCTCTCACTAAAAATGTTGTTAACTCATTTGGTTTAATGATTTCAAAGGGCTTTGTTGATGCATTTAGTAAATGGCATGTTAAAATATACTTGAAAATACTGGTTATTTTGTCCTTGTCTCATCCTTTAGAATGGTTTATTTTTGGTGTTTTAATGCTCATAATTTATTGGCATGGTAGCACACTGTGTACTTACAAACACACATCTCGGAGATACGTGCTTAAGGGCTTTTCCTTGATGGGGCATGCTGTCAGAAGAGTGCAGAGACCACGGATCTAGGCAAATTGGATTTATAAAGGCTCCTGCTGTAACTTGAGAGTACTAGTCGATGACTTTCATTTCCTTACCTGGTGAGCTGGTAGAGCACTGTGTGGGGGTCCTGAACACAAAGCAGGGCAGCTGGGAGTGCTTTCTGAAATGAATGAGCAAACACGGTTTCTGGGTTCCTAGAAGAGGAAGCGGTGCTTGAGATCTTGGTGTCACATTGGTCTTCTTGGGCACCGGCTTCTTGTGTCCCTAACTGCCCACTGCCTCTCCAGCGGAGGAGTTTCTGTGAGCCAAGCACAGTCAGGGTGGTCCCTCTTGAGCTGTGGGAGCCGTTGCTGACATCTCTGAGGGATGCCACCTTCAAGTTCCTGGTGGGTGTGGTGCAAAGCAGGTACCATGCCTGGGATGTGTGGAATGGCCTGGCCCCTGGGGGTATGTTCAGAGGCAGCACTGAGACTGCTGGTGGTGAGAATGGCTTCCAAGGCCAGTCTGGTTTTTGGATGCATTTTCAGTGGTGTTGAATTGAACACATGAGAACTATAGCCAGTGCCCTGGGATATAAGGTGGCACCACATACAGGAAGGGAGGACTGGCTTTGTAACCCCACAGACCTGAGCTCAGGGTCAGAGATCTGTTCCCCACATTCCCTGAGTTCAACCTATTTATATAGCTTACCTCTAAAAGATCCCAATGACAAAACAGACATTTTCCACACTGTATGTGTACATGGACACACACATTTGCAGGTGCACGAGCGCCTGACCGCAGTTTCATGACAGATAGGTAAAGGACAAGGACTGTCTTGAATCCTGAGACCCCCAGTTGGCCACACCATCTGTCCATGCTGGCACTCAGGCCCCCGTGGTGTCATGTTCTCATTTGTTGCCCAGAGTATCATGTCACCCCTACCTGCCATACCCTGTAGCAAGCCATTCATGGGTTGTTGTACGGTCATGATTGTAAGATGGCTGATCCTAAAAGGACCAGTTTGGAGCATCCTGCGTTTTTGTTTTTAGACTCCTAGGTAAATAATCTCCGTACTAATGGTGCAGCTTTGGTAATGTTACTTAATCTCCCCAAGCCTTGGCTTTTTCCAGTTGTGGAGCAGGTGTAGGGCATTGTGTGGTTTAGATGAGTTGAACCACAGTATTTATAGAACACAAGAAAGGTGGCGGCGTTCATGGGTCCGGCCATTAGCTTAGCTCTAGGGGAGTTCAGCTAATCAAGGGTGGGGGGGGGGGCTGGCTAGCTCGTGAGGCAGAAGGTGCTGCTGCCCCTGTTGTGCTTCCAGGAAGTCTCGTGGCCCCGTCGGGCCCAGATGGGCTGCGTCTGCCTATAGCTCTGCACTAGATGGCATCTGAGTTTTAAGGTATATATTTTGTGATCTGAGTATTTTTTAACTCATTCTTCTCTGTTTGGTGTTGCAGGAACCCAGCTCTTCAGTGGTCAGAGTGACTTCAGGATCACTACCTTGAAATTTCATCCAAAAGACCACAGCCTTTTTGTGTGTGGAGGCTTCCACCCTGAAGTCAAAGCTTGGGATATAAGGACCGGCAAGGTGATGCCCATCTTCCTCCTGCGGCCTCTCCACAGGGGAGCTTGCCGCGGCGGTGTGAATGCTTGGGGGTGGGCCAGCATCTAGGTGCAGGACCCTGGAGATGGGGTAATTACCATTCATGTTTCATCCGTGGTCAGCGTAATGTGCAGTTGTTTTTAAAGAACATTCTTGAGTTGTTAGAATATTGAAACATCAGAGGTGTGATTCTATGTAGCCTGTTACTGAACGCATTTACTGAGCATCTACTGTATGCAAATGTTTCCAGATGGTATAGAATGAATTGGCTTTTGGGTTACTCAAGGGAATAATGTGTGGATGCAGATAACTGGTGTGGAGAGGCACTGTATGTGTATGTGTGTGCGCATGCGTGCGTGTACGTGTGTGTGCATTCACATGTGTGCGTTCCTGTGTGTGTGCATGTATGTGTGCATGCATGCATTCATGTGTGTGCGTTCACGTGCACGCACATGTGTATGTGTGCATGTGTGTGAGGGAGAAAGAGAGATTTGCGGGGGAGTGAGGGAAAGGCGACCAGCATTCGGGGGTGAGCACTTTCAGCTTGATGTGAGGAAGGCTTCTTAGAGACCACGTTCCTTCTGGAGCTAAGAGGCTGGTCATGATCAGTCCCACAGAGAAGTGGTTTCCACCCCAGCCAACGCCCTGTCCCCCTTCGCCAAGGCGCTGCTCTTGTTACCTTCACCCATGTAATAAATGGCAGCTCCACCTGTCTAGGTGTTCAGGCCAGAACCATCAGAATCATCCCTGTCTCTGCTCTTCCTCTCACCCCCACATCCAGACCATGAGCAAATCCTGTGGTAACTCTGGTTGAAGCTGCCATTGACTCTCGCTGGAATAATTACAGTAGTTTCCAGTGTGGTATCTCTCTTTCCCCGCTCCTTACAGTTTGTTCTCAACACAGCAGCCAGAGTGATCTGTCACAGCGCAAGTCAGATGTACCTCTCCCCTGGTCAGAACCTCCAGGCTCTGATTTCGCTCCCAGTAAAGGCCAGTGTCCCCACAGTGGCCTACAAGGCCTACATGATCTTCCCTCATTGCCTTCTCACCGCCAGCATCCCTGCCTTTCCTAAAACACATCAGCACATTCCTGCCTCAGGGCCTTTGCACCTGCTGCACCTACCACCTGGAATGCTCTTTTCCCATTTTCTCTGTAGAGGCCCCCCCCCCCCCTACAGGGTTCTGTTCAAATGCCACCTCTCCAATAAGGCATTCTCTGACTTCTCTGGCCACCTTGATGCTCACCCCCTGGCATTCATTAGTCCCCTTTGCTACCTCACTGTTCTCCCTATCATTTATCATCACCTGGCGTATGTGGATTTTATGTTTATTTATTTGTCTGTCTGCCTTCACTTGAACATAAGCTCTGCCAGAGGAGGGATTTTTGTCTGTTTTGTTCGCTGTTGACTTCTAGCTTCTAGAATCATGCCTGGAAAAGAGTAGGTACTCGGCAAGCCTTGGTTGACTGAGTGAGGGAATAAAGGAGGAAGGCAGCCATGCAGAATGTGTATGTACAGAAGGTAGGAGTATGAAATGTGTATGGGGACCAGTGACCGACTTGACCTGGCAGGGCGTGGGCTCCAGGCAAGGAGACTGGCCCTGGGCAGAGAGGCGCTCAGTCATGTGAGTCTTGGTTTGGGTGAGCAGTGAGAAGCCAGGGCTTGAGGACGATGGGTTCATGGAGGAGTAATGAGGAAGAGCCAAGGCCAGGCTGCCTCTAGGGGTGCTCCATGACTTTAGGATGACTTAATTTTCAAGATCTGAGAAGCACTGCCCTGATCTAAAGGAGGCACCCAGCCAGGGTAGTTTATAATAAAGCCCATGTTAAGCTTAACTTTGAAAGAAGAAGGTACAGACTGTCAGAGTATCCTCCTGCATTTGGGATTCAGGATGTTCTGAGGTCCCACCCTGAAGGGCTCCAGCCTGCTGCAGGACCAAAAGGTTCTTCCTTGAAGGCTTCCTCTCCAGGTCTGCCTCCTGCCCCACCTTGGACTTCCCAGATTTGAAGGTTCAGTTAGCCACTGCAGGAAGGCGCTTTCCCAACAGGCTGTTGGAAGGGGCTGCTGGTGTTTTGAGAACCTAAGAACAGAAACAGTGTCTTTAAAAGAAAATGTAAAGTTTTGTCTGTAGGTATCTTGTGGGAAAATTAAAGCACAGAGAGATGTACTCTTTAAAAAATCTCATATTTTTCTTTCATAAACTTCTTTTTACAAAAATATTTGGAAAAGAGAGAAAAGTTACCCGTAAAGAAGTGGACACAGTGGAATTAAAACAACAACAACAACAACACTGGAACACTTATATTTGGGCTGCGTGTGTTGGAAACTCTTAGTCATGCTGTTTGAAGAGGGACCTTCGATTACCCAGCCCCTGCTGACGGCCATGTCCCTTAAAGGTGTGCTTACTGTTTTTAGCCTCAAAGACCAAACACGTAAGAGATTACTCACCAAGGACGCCATCTGATTTAAGAGTTTGTTAAAAATATTGGATTTTCTCCTAGGGCTGACACCATCTGACAAGCTCTGAAAATGCTGGGGGAGAAGCAATTAGAAGCAGATGTTGCTGTGACTGGTATTGGCATGTTTGCGAGTCTCTCCCAAGCTAATAATGTGGGTAAAGGGATCTGTGCAATGTTTGTTTTTACTTCCTTTTTACCAGCAATCCAACTGCCTCTCCTCCCCGTCTGGGTCACAGGGCTAGGTCCATTTTGTATCAGCAGGCTCAGAGACAGCCTCTCTCTCCTACTTCAGTTATGTTTCCTCTGACAGGTGTTGCCTGAGTGTCTCAAGTGGGCGCAGCCAGAGGACCAGAGAGGAAAGGCACAGGCTCCCTGATCTTCTGGCTCCCACCTGGGGTGGCTCACTTTTGAGCCTGGTGGGCTGCCAGGGTGCATGGCGCTGTCCCAGGTGCTGAACCCTCCAGCTCTCTCCTCTGTGGTTGAACATCTGGGGCCGAGCAGCTTGGCTTTTTTGGACTGCCCTCAGAGACAGTGGTGAAAACTGCAGGTGGAGGCAGGAGGGACACAGACTTTAGATTAAAATCAAAACCAGCTTCCCCTTTTAAATACGACAGGAGGGACTGTTTTATTGTAAAAGTAGTATGTGATCACATGAGAAATTGAAAGATAGAGGGGAAGTAAAGAGAAGTGGTAGTGGAGCCAGCCAAAGGTAGACATTCGTAACATTGTAGTATTTTTCTTTCTTTGTTCTTTTCCCCTGTGTGTGTGTGTGTTTTAAATGTGTGTGTCTTTTTAAAAACATTGTTTGGTCTTATTTTTATTTTTATTTTTTTTTTAAAGATTTTATTTATTTATTCATGAGAGACACAGAGAGAGAGGCAGAGGGAGAAGCAGGCTCCCAAGGAGCAGGGAGCCCAATGTGGGACTTGATCCCAGGACTCTGGGATCATGACCTGAGCCGAAGGCAGACGCTTAACCATCTGAGCCACCCAGGCGCCCTGGTCTTATTTTTATACATAATTTTATATTTTGCTTTTCACATAGCACTGTAATGTAAGGGTTTTCCTTGTTATCACAAACTCTTGAAGAATTTTCAATCCATCCCTTTGATGCAGAGTGCTTAGCTGACTTGCTTCTTGCCTTATCCCTGGTACTCAGAGCAGAATCTGACATAAACCAGCACTTGATAAATACGGATCGAATGAGTCGTTTTCCAACAGTTTAACTTATTAAACCATTTCCCTAGGTTGGACATTGAGGATAGTTCCTTTTTTCTTTATTTTTTTTTTCTTTTTGCCACTTAAATAGATGTGAAGGTGGAGATCAGGGTCAGCAAACTACAGCCCAGGGCTAAATCTGGCTTCTGTTTGCTTTTGTAAAGTTTTATTGGAAGACAGCCACATGCACTCATTCGTGTATCATCTGGAGCTGCTTTCACACTACAGTGGCAGAGCTGAGTAGTTATGACAGAGACCACATGGGCTGCCGAACCTGGCTGGGCCCTGCTGTGGCTAGGTTTGGCTGTGACATCTGTCATTCTATTGATTATGGAGACTCAGCCTTCCAATCTGGCTGACAAGGTGGGTGCCCTTGTGCTCACTGTATTAGAGGCCTCCTTACAGAGAACTTGTGCTCAGAGAATGTCTTTTCCAGAGAACTGTGTTCTTCAGTCAAGTTTCTCTCTGTCGTTATAATCTCCAAACAGACTACCCAGTTCTGTAAGACACACATCTGTGCCTCTAGTGCTCTCCATATTTGATGTTTACTTCCTTAAGCTTGGGTCCCAGAACTCAAATCACTGGGTCACTGTGAATCAGCATTTTGAAGGCAAGGGGTAGGTTTCCAAGGACAGAGCTGAGGCATGCTGTTCTGGGATAGAACCCATCACCGGAGCTCAACTGCAGGGCCAGACAACCTCTCACTGCCTTCTGAGAGAATGGAGTCTGAAGAGTAGTTGGAACAGATAACTTTTAAGCTACTTTCCAGTCATATGATTTTATGACCCTTAAGCTGAGCCAAATGATGAATGTTGGGATTCTGGACTTTTCGAGGCCAGCCCAATTCATTAGAGCAAATGGGCTGTTTGGCTTCCCTCTCTTCTTTTCTTGGCCGATCTCTCTCTGCCTCAGGTTTGAATATTGAAGCACATCTCTCATCACTACAAAGTGCCTTGATTTCCTTCCCAGCAGGTCAGCAGTATGTGTTCTGTGTGAGTCGGCTGAGCACGCAGGCTCGAGCTGGTGTAACACCAGTGGGATCTCTGACTTCTTCCTCCCAGCAGTGTGCTTGAACATGGGTGTGGCCTGGAGTCCAGGGGACCTGTGGGCTGCTCTTCATGTCACTGTGGGGTCCCTCTCTCCAGAAGCCCCTCCCAACTTCCAGTGCTGCTGGCCTGAGCTACAGGAGACCTGGGCTCACAGCCTCCTCGTAGCATGCATGCAGCTGGGTGATTGTAGGCAAACCCCTCAGACTGCAGTCTCTCTCAGCCGTGGTTTCTCCGTGGGTATGGCCAGGGGGCAGGAGAAGGCCATCCATAAAGCATGGCTTTGCACATTACCCGTGTGCTGGCGAGCGCCTGGGGCTCTTGTTAGGATGCAGATTCTGTGTCAGCCGTCTGCGGTGAGGATGACGTCTTAGTCTGTTGGGGCTGCTAGAACAAAGTACCATAGGGGCTTAAACAGCAGACATTTATTTTGCAAAGTTCTGGAGGCTGGGAGCCCGAGATCAGGGTGCCAGCCTGGTTGGGTTCTGGTGAGGACTCTCCTCCTGGCTTGCAGAGGGCTCCTTTCTTGCTGTGTCCTCACATAATGGAGGGAGAGAGCTCCAATCTTTTCATTCCCTTAGAAGGACACCAGTCCCATCATGGGGGCCACACCCTCATGACCTCATCTAAACCTTATCATCTTCCAAAGGCCTCTCCTCCAGATACCATCACATTGAGGATTAGGGCTTCAACATATAGATTTGGAGGGACACATCCAGTCCATTGCAGATGAGGTCTTGCATTTTTAACAAGCTCCCAGGAGATGCAGAGGCAAATGGTCCATGGACCACACTTTGAGAAGCTGGGGCCCAGAGGGCCTCTGAACATAGAGGTTACTTGCTTCTGTCATGTGAGCTCCCTTGGCTTTCATCCTTGATTGGTCTGCACTGTCTGTGACCTATTTCAGTGATAGCTCCTTGCCTTCTTACTTGACTGTGAGTTCCTTCAGCTGACAGGTATTTATGGCTGCCCGTGGGGGGCTGAGTTGAGTCATGCCTGTGCCCCAGCATCTCTCACAGGGCCTGGACCAGACAGGTGCTCATGGAGTAACCTGGGTCTGCTATCCCTCTGATCATGATGGAGCCCTGAAGCAGCACCCATCCCCCCACCCCCCCAGCTTGGGGGCAGCGGCTACCCTGGGATCTGTACAGACGGAATGGCCCTCCAACAAGTGGGATATAAAGGCTAGCTGCAGTTCAGCTGCAACTGGTCACTCGGGAAGTGAGGACAGAGGCAGAGGACTTTGGTGATCCTGCATCAGATGAGGTGTGTTGTTATGGTCCTGACAGTGTGGTGGTTGGCCAGCTCTGAGCTCTCACGCTCCCTGGTGTTTGGTAAATGACAGTAACTGGCCTCACTTATCTCCAGCCTCATATGTCCCTGGCTCTGAGCGCAGCAGGGACTGGGGGTTGTAGAGCCACAGAGATATAAGAGGGTCCCAGCTCTCCAGGGCCTGCCAGCACTGTGGGGAGTGCTCAGGATAGTTACTTTGCAGTTACTTTAAAGTTCACTTTAAGATGACTATGTAGTTTGAGCCAAGTTAACATAGGTTTTAAATTCACCCTTGTATCATGAATCAAATCATAATGCACAATTAGTGAATCACCCTTTTTGTAAGATTAAATTATGGAACCCCAACCTCAGCAAATTACCTTTCAGTTGAGCAGTATTGAGCATTGGAAATTAGAAAAGCTCTGGCAAATCTAGGACATGTGGCTCCTGACCTGGGATCTTGGCTTCTGCCCTAGTTCCTCTTCCCTTCTGTGGGAAGGGGAGAGAACCCCACCGGTTCTAGGCTAAATTCTCATTATAACGTGGCTCTGACAGGTCACCTCACTTTTGCTCTAGTATTGGTTTGACGTGAATCATCAATATTTCATGCCTGTTCTACATCTTTTTCTTTCTCTTTTTATAAAGCTTGTAAAGGGCTGTCTTGACTTCCAGATTTTGTGTTAGTTTCTTGACCTCCTTTTGGAGCTTTGTCCCAGCCCCTCTGCCAGTGTGTGTCCTGACATGCAGGTGTCAGTGGGGGAGGCTGCTGGCTCTCCCTTCCGACTGCTTGGACCCTTACCTCGGCCTCTTATCACAGCCTCTCCCTCATGTGTGTAGTTTCCCAGCAGAACGGAAACTCCCCGAGGACGGCGATTTAGCTTCATTTGCTGCTCTATTCCTAGCACCTAGCAAAGTGTTGACCTGATAGTAGGCCCTGGGTGGAAAGGTGGGGAGTACTAGTGCCTGAATGACTAACAGCCCTGATCAAGACCAAGTTTTAAAAATCCCATCTAGTTGGGCGCCTGGGTGGCTCAGTTGGTTAAGCGACTGCCTTCGGCTCAGGTCATGATCCTGGAGTCCCGGGATCGAGTCCCGCATCGGGCTCCCTGCTCAGCAGGGGGTCTGCTTCTCCCTCTGCCCTCTTCCCTCTCGTGCTCTCTGTCTCTCATTCTCTCTCTCAAATAAATAAATAAAATCTTAAAAAAAAAAAAAAATCCCATCTAGTGAGCCCATCCAGGAAGCAGAAGCTGAGCCACCATTCATTAATTTGCTCATTTGTCGCTTCTGCCGTGGGCATCCTTCCCTTGAGTGGGAATGCTGTGAGCCACCTAAGCAGCGAGGGGCTGCTGACCTGGCCTGATGCAGTGGCCAGAAGCACCTTGAGAGCGTCAGCGAACATGGTTGGCCCAGCCCCCACCCTGTGCAGAGACAGCCAGGGCATGAGGTTCGGAAACTCTCCTGGTGATTCTAATGTTGAGTCAGAGCTGTGAACCACAGCCCTGGGGGCCACGGTCTGGGGGCTTGGGTGAGCATCCCGAGTGGCATTTTGTAGGGTTTCTGCCCTGGAATGTGCACTCCCGTGATGGCAGCTGCCTGAGAGACTCCGTGCCATTAGTTCTCGTGTGTTGCAGGCAGGTTGCTTATTTGCCCTAATGAGGTTTTGATTACTTTCCATTTGTCTCTTTCATCAGCTTTGTATTAAAAAGACTTTTTATTTGGACTCTTTGTATTTTCTGCAGTTCTAAGTTTTGCCTCAAACGAAACTTTGTGTGCATATGAGAATAGGAGGCTAACAGAGACGAAGAGATGGGGAAGGGCCTGGAGAGCCTGGTGCAGAGAGGAGTGTGGCCACTGTACTCCTTGTGACTTTGGCTGATTCCCGTCCTTTCTGAACTACTGGTGCCCCATCTGTTGAGCAGGAGTGGGGCTGGGGTGCTCTCTGGCCACTGTCAGCAGTTGGTACTGATCCCTGCCACCTGCCGGCCCCTATACTGAGCACTCTCTGTATGACAGCTCAGCCAGTGCACAGCAGTCTGGGGCAGCTGTTTCCCCATTCCACTGGCAGGGCATCCAGGTTCGGGAGGGTTCAGTTCAGCATTCAGCTAGCATGTGCGGCCCGCTGATAGTGGGGTAAGACCTTGAACCAGGTGGCTTGACTCCCACACCCTTGCAGGGCTTCCTGTTCACAGCATGAATGAAACTTGAGTCTTGTGTGTAAGAAAAGCACTTTGTCAGTGAGTGCTGTGTGCTTTGTTCAGATGTTCACTCAGCCTGGCCACATGCAGCTCTGTGCCTGGTGTCAGGGCTCTGGTGGGCCTCAGGCCTGAAAACATAGTCCCAGCAGGTCTGTGAGTTGCAGCCTTTCTGCCCCCAAGGTGTAGGTAAGGAAGCTGTTCTGAAGGGGGTAGCTGTCGGCACAGGGGCTGGCAGCCGTGTGGGGTGTGGATCTGAACCCAGGGCTTATTCTAAATTTTCCCTCCCCCTAATTGCACATTTCATTTATTGATGTCATAAAAATGCTATGAGCCCCCAGCAGACACCAGGCATGTGGTGTGACAAAATCCATTTAGTCCTTGCCCTCTAGGAGGAACCAGTCTAGAAGAAGGCACTGTGGAAACCCCCACTGAGGACGTACGTTTCTTTGATGTGTGATGGATCTATCTGCCTCACTGGCTGCCTTCACAGGCAGCTAGGGGGTCCCTGTGTGTCTCCTGGGTCCTCCAAAGTTTTGGGTAGAGCTGGGGGAATGGTTCCCAGAAACCAGAACCTCAGAGACCTGCCGCCCAGTCTGCCCTCTCTCTTCAGTTCCACTCTGTTGCCCTTTCTTGGGGCTGCCAGTCCGACATGTGACTGGAGCTCGGTGGGTGGCAACAGGAGACCCATGGTACTCAGGAGGGATGGCCTGAGACTTTTAACACCCCTTTGATGACTTCTGCCCTTAAAAATGCAATAAGGTATTTCAGAAAATAAAAAGCATTGATTCTGGACCTGTAATGACTATGTAAATATAATATTTATATAATTCTAACCTATGAGTCCTTTATAATGCATTTTGTCACTAAAATAATCTGTGTTACACTGAGCACCTGTTCTTGAGATTTTTGAGATCTTCATATTTTTATTGAAATTGACTCATAATTTGTTTTACTTGAAACCATTTTTTAGTTTGCTGTAACTAATGGCATCCAAAGAAATCATGGGTTTGATGCCCTGGCTATTTTTATCTTACTATGCTTTAAGTACTTATTATGTTTTTTGGTAACAGCTTCATTGGGATGTAGTTCACATACCATACAACCCACTCATTTAAAGTGTACAATTCATTAGTTTTTAGTATATTCATTGGAGTTCTATAGCCATCACCCACAGTCAATTTAGAATGCTTTCATCACCTCAGAAAGAAACCCTGTGCCCTTTAGAGGTCATCTCTCACCCCCTGACCCCTCCCTCTCCTGCACCCCCCGCCCTGGGCAACCACTGCTCTTAGGGTCTCTGTGCATTTGCCCATTCTGGACATTTTGTATAAACAGAATCTGAAAATGTGTGGTCTTTTGTGACCAGCTTCTTTTGTTTAGCATCATGTCTTCAGGGGTCATCCATGTTGTCACAGAAGCCAGAATTCCATTCCTTTTTCATAGCTGAGTATTATTCCATCGTATGCATCCCCACATTGTGTTCACCCATTCCCAAGATGGTGGACATTTGTGGTGTTGCCATGTTTGGGCTGTTACGAGTATTGTTATGGACATTCATTTATAAGTTTTTGTGTGTGGACATATGTTTTCGTTTCTCTCGTGTCTGACTGAGGACTGAGATCTCTGGGTCGTGGCGTAGCTCTGCTGGTGACCTTCCGAGAATCTGCCAGACTGTTTCCAAAGTAGTTACACCTTTATTATCCTTCAGATTCTGTCTTTTATTATTAGATTCTGTCTCTTCTTTCATTCCTCATATTGGCATTTGTGTTTTCTTCTTTTTCCTTTTTTCTTAATCAGTGTAACTAGAGATTTATTGATCATTTCAATGAAACAGTGATTTTCTGTGCTATTTTTCTACTTTCAACTTCATTAATTTCTGCTCTTATTTTTATTTTCTTCTCCTTGCTTTGGGTTTAATATTCTCTCTCCCTGATTTCTTAAGGTGGCAAATTAGATGACTGATATGAAGTTTTTTTTAATATAATAAGCATTTTAATGCTCCCCGTTTCCCTCTAAGCATGCATCCCACAAATCTCAGTACACTGTATTTAATTTCTGTTTGATTCAAATATTTTCTAAGTTTATTTTTACTTCTCTTTGACCTGTGGGGTATTTAGAAGTATATTGTTTAGTTTCCAAATGTGTAAGACTTTCCAGATATCTTTCTGGTATTAATTTCTAGAATAACTGTGTTATGATCAGAAAACATAACTGGCATGAATTCGGTCCTTTAACATTTGTTAAGATTCATTTATGACCCAGGATACGGTCTGTTTTGTTGTGTTCCATGTGCTCCGGGGAAGAATGTGTATTTTGCTGTTATTAGGTGGAGAGTTCTATAAATGACAGCTTGTTCACGTTAGTTGATGGTGTTGTTCAGTTAGTTCTTCTATCCTTGCTGATTTTTTGTCTCTATTGTTTCAGTTATTGAGAAGTCCCCACCAGTATTGCGGATTTGTGTATTTCTCTTTTTGGTTCTATCTTTTTTTTTGCTTTCTGCTTTTTGTATTTTGAAGCTGCCACCAGGGCTCCACCGGGGGCCTGATCTCAGGTCAAAGCTGTTAGAGAAAATAAGGGAAAGAGACGGAAAATAGCAGCTTACGTCTGAGCCAGCCACTTCACGTCCTTACCTCTCTTCTCGTCTCTGTGAGAATCTTCAGGGAGTTGCTTTTTGTATTTTGCCCAGGGTTTCAGTTGTAATCAGTGGGGAGACAGGCTGCAGTGGGCTTACTCTCCAACTTGACCCCACATGAATTTTGAGCCTATTTCTCTCTTGGCCTTGAATTTCCCCTCTTTTACTGACTAGATGCCACCTGTCCTGCAGTCTCCACATCTCTTCTCCAGGAGCTGATCCCGAACCCCACTGGTCTGGCCGCCTCCCTCCCTCCCTCAGTCTGGGTTCTAGTTGCCTGTCAGTGTCATTCCCCGACTGGGCTGTGAGCCACGTGAGGGCTGGGGGACACGATGGGCTTGTCCAGCTTGGCAGCCCCAGAACTCCTATGCGTTGGCACAGGGTCAGTGGTTCAGGCAGTATTTCTTGAGCAAATTACTGTGAATCTGCCACTTAACTCCACTAAGATTTTATGACTTTAGAAAGGTTCGTGTAACCCCAATCCATGCCCCAGCAAATAGATCCTCAGGTATGGGGTGGTGGTGATGGCCGTGCAGTTTTAATAAGCACTGGATCTTCTTTGTACCCCATCAGTGGACAGACTGTCCTGGCAGCCACAGCCTTGCCAAACTGCCCTGAAGGAAGACTGCCTGGTACTTGTTAGCAGGTCTGGCGTGAAGGCTGAGAAAGGAGGTAGGATGTGCTGAGAGGAGGCCGCTGTGCATCCTGTGATTAGGCTGTGCCGAGTGGTCCACTCATTATGTTGTGTTCAGAGAGGAAAGGCAGGGCGGACGCCCCTTCTCACCTTCTGTGTGCCCTTTCTACATCAAGCAAATTTCTCAGTTTTTAATTATAGTCTTTGATTTAAATGTTTTCTATAAAAAGGTCTGATTATCTGTCTCGCCTCATTCATTTATTCATTGAACATTTGCTGAGCACCTGCCATGTGTAGGACATCTTCTTAATTTACAGGATTCAGAGAAGCTACAGGATACACCTCACGCCCAGCTGTTGGCACCTCAATCCACCTAGTTGCTAGACCAAGCCAGAAACCTCGGTGGCAGCTTTAGGATTGCCCTCCTCCCACCAACTTGATCCCTGTGCTTTCCTCTTCTGGGGCCAACATGTGAGGTTGTGCAGGTTGTTCACTGCACACAGGCTCCTGGCTGAGGAGTGGCTTGGGCTGGAATCCAGCCCATGCTCTGCTGGCCAAGTCATGCCCTGGGTGTGGGGTGGTCTCCACCTAATGGGGTTTCTTTTTCTGATATGCACCAGGGTGCCACACGGGCCAGGGGTGGCCCTGTCCTTTCCCCTCCGTCTGCTGCCCATCCCGATGAAATCCACTCCCTCTCCGTCCCCACAGCCTCGCCCCAGGACTGCTCCTCACTCTCTCCTGGGGCCATCAGTGCCACTCACTGCCCACCCTTTTCTGTCTTCCACCCTGCAGCAAGTGTCATCTTCTGGCAACGCAAATCGGAATGCATTCCCCTTTTACTTGGAGCTCCTCCTGACCTTGCAGCGCCCACTGGGGCAGGTCCAGGCCTCCTGTGCAGGTGCGGGTGGCTCTGCATCGCCCAGCCTGTCTCCCTCAGCCTGGGTCCCAGCACAGGGCCTGCCCCACGCCCTCCCTGCAGCTGCCAGCTCACAGCACTGGCCTGGGCATGGCGGTGGCGGAGGAGGACTTCACACCTTCCCAGACTGGTATGACTTGTTTGCTAGGAGCTGGTCTCACTCTTGATAAAAAGAGTAGGTAAATTATTTTCCAAAGAAGATGGAGGAGAGGAATTGACGAAGGAGCAGCCTGAGATCTCGGGCTGAGAGCTGGATCCTGGACTGCAAGGTCGGGGGAAGGGCCGTCTCAGCTGGGGGAGGGTCCATGTGACCTGGAGACACACGTGCGCCCATGCCTTGAGAGCGGAAGGGGGCTCGTTCTCCACACACTCTTTCTGACTGCAAAAGCGACATGCTCTTCGTCGGCTCCTTGGGAGACGGAAAACTGTGATGGGGAGAATCACTCACTCACTCCCAACCCAGCCGCAACCACCGCTGACAGCTGGTCTCCCTCCTTCCGGGGTTTTATGTGCATATTTACATTTTTATGTAATTTCTCCCAACTTAATATGATAGCATTAGTGTTTCCGATATCGTTAAAAAGTTTTTAGATGATAAAATTTTTTTTTTTTAAATATTTTTTTAGATGATAAAATTTTTAATAATTACTCAATATACTATAATGTATTTAACCAGTCCTTCATTTATTTATCATACCAGTGTTTCCTTTATTACAGCACTAAGGTAAACATCTCTGTGTGTAAATCCCTAGATGCAGAATGGATTAAGAGGTATGCGTGGTTTTAGGTCCTGGGTACCACTGCCCACTCCCTTCCAGGAGGGATTACCTGTTCACCCTGAAGGGTGGGGTTGGGGTGTTAGTTTGTTTTTAGCATGGGTGCAGCTTATGCATGCTCACCTCCATCCTGAGGCAGAGCTGGTGCAGCAGGATGGATGGGCGGGGGGTGGGAGAAGGTGGAGTGGCTGAGGGAGCAGGGGGTGCTAGAGGAGGGACTGCCACCTACATGAGGCAGAAGGAAGTGGGGCTGAGGGCCAGCGCAGCGAGGCCTGCTTCTTTCTGGGGCCCCTGTCTTGGTCGCGGACCTGGTCCCAGGGTTCAAAGTCCATTGTGCTCTGGTTCATCTTCCTCAGCTCTGGACATCAGCCAGTCACCCCAGCCTCAGACCTCAGACGGGCGGCCAGCAGGAATTGCAGCCTGATGAGTGTAGAATTCAGGATTTGGAGTTAGGTGGAATAGAAAGATTGGAAATCAGCAGAGGTGTCCTTAAGATGCCAGGGGAGGGGCCTAAGCTCTCATGGACTACCAGCACTGGGAAATGGGGCCCCCATTTGGGGGGTATGTGAGTGGTTCTGAGGGCAGACTAGGAGGGACTTCTTAGAGAAGGTGCCTTTCCTTACAGGGAGAGATCGCTGGGCCCCAAGTCTCAGATAGCTGTCAGTATAGGACTCTCTCATGCACCGTCCCTAAGTGCAGCCATTTGGTCTGTGGGCCATGGGGACTTTGAACAATAGTAGTGAAGCAGTGTGTGTAGCCCTGTTAACGACACAGGCAGCAGGATGCTTGTCCCTCGATGAGAGCCACGGACAAGGAGTGGCCTGCCCAGCGTTCCCCTGGCTCTGGGCCCAGTGCTCTCACCCTCCCCCTGATGCTGCCCAGGCCCTGGCCCCACCCAGGGGATCCCTAGGATCCCATTGCTGTCCTCTGGGAGGATGCCATAGCCTCGTGCTTCCCCCTCACCTCTTCTGTGTTCACTGAGGATCCTGATCAGATGGGTCAGCTCCTGCTGGTCTCCAGTGTACTCATTGGTGTGGGGACACAGGAGGTGCCCTGGGAGAGGGGGGCGCTCACTCACTCTCCTCTGCACGTTACTGTGGTTCTGTGTGCTTCTGGGCCTGCTTGCACCCGGGAAGAGGTCCTGCCCTTCCCCTCTTCCTCGTCCTCTTCTGCCCAGGGACTGGCTGCCTGGGAGATAGGCCAGCTCATCTCTTCTGCTCCTTCTTCCAGTGGCCTGGTGGTGTGAGATCCACTCTGGCTTTGGACAGTGAGAAGTAGGGACAGGGGTGATGGTCAGAAGGAGGTGTGCTGGGCATGGGGCATTCTCTATAGCCCAGCCCAAGGCCAGTGCACTGCTCAGTGGCCTTTGTTGGTTCCTGTGACTTACCAGAGAGATAGATCCCCCCCCCACACACAGTGTCCTGGTTGAAGTCGTCAGGACTGGGTAGGACCTGGTGTTTGGGGCTAGACAGGGGATCTCCACAGCCTCCATCTCTTGTCCAGAGTAGGCCTGAGCCTTTGTTCACTGCCCCTCCTTGCTTCTTAAGTGTTAGGGATGCCGGGAAGAGGTGCTCATAGGCCATGCATAGCACAGGGGCCCAGACTCTGCAGGGCTGGGCTGCCCTTGGGGGGTGGCTATATTGTTAGAACCCGATTTAATTCGTGGCTCCGTTGTAAAGTGAGGAAAATCAGTTTTTCACTTGAGAGGATCTGCAACGTGGATACATATGTAATTGTCTCTTTCTGCTTTTCTTCCTTTCCCTAGTGTTCTGTATCCGTAATTTAAAATTTCACAGTCTCTGACGTGACGGCTTGTCTGATGGGTATGTTCAGATTCATTTCAGATTCAGCAGGCACTAATTGAGCAGCTACTCTGTGCCTCTGGCTGGGCAGCCTGTGATGTGCAGTAGGGAGGAGCCAGGCTCCAGTGTGGGCCACAGATTGGTGTCCTGCTGGCCCTGCCTCCACCCAGCTGTGTGATCCTGGGCAGGCCACTTTATTTCTCTGAATCTGGGCATCCTCGGCAGCACAGTGGGGCCAGTAATCCCAAATCCCTGGTTCTGAGGATTAAGTGAAGTTAATGTAAAGCACTTAGTAACGTACATAGCACACAGTAGGTGTTCACTTAGTGCCATCTGCCATCCTGGTGTTCTCAGATGATGATCGCCACAGGGTGTGCCCCCCACGAGATCTGGAAATCGGCATTCATGAGCTGTCTTCAGTGTTGCTGAAAGCTGAGTGGGGATTGTGCCTTTGGCCTAGCCGGGCAGTGTGCCTGACCGCAATGTCGAGTGTCTGCACTTTTGGCTGAGGATGTTCTCGCCCAGTGTGAGAACATAGGTCCTCCAGGCTGATCAGAGACTCCCATATACACTCCCCCCATGTCTTTGATTAATTTTTAAAAGAGAGATGAATTAATTATTGCCTAGGAAGTACGGATGCTCAGAATGTGGGGGAAGAACTGAAAGTAGGACCTTCGGAGATGCTGCAGTGGGAACCCTGGCCCCAGGGACCCCAGCAGCTGTCCGTGTCTGTGATGCCCAGGAACCTGGCCAGTAGATACCCCCAGAGACAACAGAAGGTGGCAGCTCAGGACTTGTCCAGGGGTGGTCGGTGGGGCTCCTGGAGAGTGAGACACAGATGGCTGCTTCTCTCCAGGGATCCTCTTCATGTCCCCCTCTCCCCAGGCCTGAAGCCCATGGCCTGCCTCCCTGCAACCTGGTCAGCAATTCAGGCTGCATTGAGGGGTCACACCTAGGAAGGCTGCCCTTGGGTATGTGTTCTGCTTCTGCTTGGACCCAGAGAAGGTGCCCCAGGCAGGACCCCCAGACAGTTCCAGGAATTTCAGGGAGAGGTCTACCCCGTGCTCTCCTGGCCCTCATCCTCGCCCTCCCATGCAGCTCCGGACAGATGGTGCCATCTTCCTCTCTCAGTTGTCTGCGGAGCAGCTTCACAGACCTTCCCTCCACCCCATCCCTTTAAGGGGAGAAGGCCCAAGTGGCCCTTGTGAGTCCCCCACATTTGGGCCTCAGTTTTCCCATCTGTCTGGAAGGGGCTGAACTTTGTGATGTGGTCTGTATGGAGCAGCACCCCCCTCAGCGCTAGGGTTTAGCTGGGAATGGCTCAGCTGAGGCCTCGTGTGGTGAGTGTCTGCTCCCTCTCCCAGGGTTAGGGGGGCTAGAGGCCCCAACATAACTCACTGTTCCTCACGCGCTCACTCCCACCAATGTCCTCGAGCTGCTTGGTTTAGATTGATTTATCAGGGAATCTTTCCAACACTTATTGAATACCTGCTGGGTGGCAAGTGGCCATGGGATGGAGGAGAATGAGGCTCACCCCTGCCCCAAACCCTCAGGTCACAGTGGAGGGGAGGGGACAGATACTATTGGGCAGTTAGGATGTAGAGTGATGAGAGCTGCCCTGGAGGGGTAATGAAAGGCCAACCGAAGGAGCTGATGAGTCTGCTTGGCACTTTTGGGAGGCTTGGTGGGCAGAGGGTTTTAAAGGATGCATAGGAGTTTTCTAGACAGCAGAGTCAGTGTAGGGTATTTTAGACATAAAGAATACACAAAGGCATGAAGGTAAAGAGGCATAAAATATGGGCTTGACAGGTGAGGGAATGGTAAGGAGTCTGTGTGGTTGGAGTGCACATAGGGGTGTGTGTGTGTGTGTGTGTGTGTGTGTGTTTAGAGGGGGGTTAGGAAATAAGGTTAGCCTATCAATGCAGGGCCTTCATCCTGGCCATTTTTAAGTTGTGGCCCAGACCTGAACACCCCAAGGGAGGCTTTAGAGACAGGGAGCCCTTCCCAGCTGTGTAGACACATAGTGCTCCCAACACTCCCTTTAAGGAAGGCTTGGAGCCTAGGCTGGTCCTCTGGGAGCTTGAGCCAGCTCATCAGTTATACCTAAATGTAAAAGGGAAAGGTGTCCTCCCTCAGCGTATGGTTATTAAAGCACGCCATCTTTAAGCCTCATTAAGGCGTGTTAAATGCTAATGAATTTAGAGAGGGGCATCTTGGGGCCTCTGTTTCCTTGGAAACATTTGAGAGCAGGTGCTTTATAATGAGCTGTACCTATTTTAAAAGTGAGCCATGAGGCCTGCTTTGATAGGCTGGATCTCAGATGCTGATGGGTAAGTGTGAACAAAGCCGGTAGAGGCCAGTAGAGATGCTTTGTGCTCTCTGAAATATCATTCTCTGGTGGTTTCCATAGAAACCACTGGCACCTAGGTAGGAGATTTGCCAAGCTCCAGAGTCTCATTACACAACATGTTGCCTCCAGCCTGGGTGACTCAGCCCCAGCCTCTGAAGACCACTGGGGTCCTGTTGGCAGGGTGGGACAGGGTTCTGGACAAAACAGGACACATATGTATTGCTGTTGCTGTAATTCTACTTTAATTGTGTCTGTTCCATACTTACTGCTTGATTTTAGCAAGTCCCCACTCTGCTTACTTCAGACCTTGCTGACACTAAGAAAAGCTAGCGTTAGCGGAGCTTACTGCTCCCCACAGACCACTGTAAAGGGACCTTGTATTACTGATAAATTTAAATATATATCAAAGTGGAGAGACTCTTGATGAATCTCCATTCAACCAGCATGCTGTCTCAACAATTATAAATTTACAGCCAAGCTTTTCTCTATAATCATACCCATTTTCCCAGCAATCTCCTCCCTCCAGCCCCCACTGTTGGATTATTTTGAAGCATATCCCAGAAACATGCTATTATTTCATTTGTACGTACTTTTGTTTCTTTAAGAGGTAAGGACTTAAAAAAAGTATTATTATAGCATTGTCACCTCAACAGTTTAGCAGTAATTCCTTCATACAGTCAGATATCCAATTCATATTCAGATTTCCCTGATTACCTCATAATTTTAAACATTTTCAAGCAGTTGCTTTGTTTAAATCAGAATCCAAACATTGGGTTGATAAATCTCTCAAGTCTTGTTTAATATGTTCCTTTTCTTTTTACCTTGTAACTTATTCATTGGGGAATACGTTGATTGGATGTTCCTTTTCCTTATTGCATCCCCTGTGGTGTCATTTATCACATTCCTCTGTTCCCTGTATGTTTTATAAACTCGTGGTTACAGCTGCAGCAGTGCTTCCTACGCTGTGGTGTGCATGCAAATCACCCAGGGTGCTTGCTGCTCTGCTTCTAATTCTGACTCGGGGTCTGGAGTAGGGCCAGAGAAGATACACTTCTTTTCTTTTCTTGTTTTTTAGATTTACCTATTTATTTGAGAGAGAGCACGCACACACACGTTAGCAGGGGGAGGGGCAGAGGGAGAGGGAAGGAGAGAAAGAATCCTCAAGGCGACTCCCCGCTGCCTGACCTGGGGCTAGATCCGAGGCCCTGAGATCATGATCTGAGCCAAAATCAAGAGTTGGCCGTTTAAACGGCGCCACTGTTTTGCTTTTTTTAAAGTATCGTTATGAACTCATGGATTTATAACATATTTGATATGTTTCAATCAGTTGTGGCTATTATTCCAATACTCAGATTGCCCTGTATTTGGTGAGTGAACCTCTTTAAAGTAGGCTTCTGTGTCTTTTTTTGTTTGTTTGTTTTTATTTTTATTATTTATTTATTTTTTTTTTAAAGATTTTATTTATTTGAGAGAGAGAGAATGAGAGAGAGCATGAGAGGGAAGAGGGCCAGAGGGAGAAGCAGACTCCCCGCTGAGCAGGGAGCCCGATGCGGGACTCGATCCAGGGACTCCAGGATCATGACCTGAGCCGAAGGCAGTCGCTTAACCAACTGAGCCACCCAGGCGCCCCGTGTTTGTTTGTTTTTAATTTTTCCCCCACCCTTGCTCCCTGGGTCTTGTGTCTTTTTTTTTTTTTTAATCAACTTTACTGAAGTATCACTTATGTACAGTTAACTGTCATGCATTAGAGTGCACAATTCAGTTAGTTTTGACAGATGGATACATCCATGGAGCCACCACCACAGTCAAGATACAGAATATTTCTATCACCCAAAAGTTTTCTCCTGCCCTTTGGCAATAAATCCCTCCCTGTACTTCATCTCCAAGGCAACCACTGATCCACTTTCTGTCACTACAGAGCAGTTTGCATTTTTCTAGACTTTTATGTAAATGGAATCCTACAGTAGGTACTCTTTTATATCTGGCTTTTCTCAGTTCACGTGTGTTTGGTGTCCGTCCGTTTTGTATGTATCAGGATTCCTTTTGATAGCCAAGTCGTGTTCCCGTGGATGGATATATCAGTTTGTTTATGAATTAACTGTTCAAGGACAATTTGGGTTGTTTCCAGTTTTTGGTTATCATAAATGAAGCTGCTGTGAATATCCATGAGCAAGTCTTGTGTGGATATATATGTTCATTTCTCTTGGAAAATACCGAGAGTGTAATTGCTAAGTGGTATGCTATGTGTATGTGTAAATTATGATAAATTGGCAAACTATTTCTTATTAGCAGTGTGGGAGAGTTTCACTCCCACCACACTCTCATTAGCCCCTGGCCTTGTCAGTCTTTTCTTTTCCATTGTAGCCACTGTAATGGGTGTGCAGTGGTGTCTGGTTGTGGTTTTAATTTTACATTCCTGATTCATGGGTTTGAATATTGAGTATCTTCTATGAAGGGTCTGTTCAAATCTCTGACCCACTTAAGATGATGATGATGATGATGATGATGATGATGAAGGAAAAGGAGAAGCAGCAAAAGTAGTAGTAGTTCTAGGAGTTCTTTGTATATTCTTCGATTGTTTTCTCCCCTTCCATGATTTCCTGTGTTCTATCTAAGAGATTCTTGCCTACTCTAAGGTTGCAAAAATTTTCCCTTATGTTTTCGTCTAAAAGTTTCATACTGTCAGGGCACCTGGCCGGCTCAGTCAGGGGAGCCTGTGACTCTCGATCTCAGGGTCATGAGTTCGAGCCCCATGTTAGGTGTAGAGATTACTTAAAAAATAAAGAAATAAAATTTTCCACACTTTTGCTTATACTTTTAGGTCTGTGATCCCTTTTGAGTTAATTGTTCTGTACAGTATCAGTAAGGTTTCTTCCTATATTTTTGTTGTGTGGAATACTCTGTTGTTTTAGCACCATTTTCTGAAAAGACATTCCTTTCCAATTAGATTGTTTTTGGACCTTTGGTTGATAATCAGCTGGCCATGTAAGCATGGGTGTCTTTCTGGATACTCAGTTCTGTTCCATTGATTGCTTGACCACATTCTCTTGGTTACCATGGCTTTGTAGCAGTGTGTGAATTTTGGTAGTGCAAGTCCTCCAACTTTTTCTTTTTCAAAATTGTTCTTGCTATTCTAGGTTCTTTATATTCCCATATCAATTTTGCAATCACCTTGTCAATTGCTACAAAAAAAAAAAAAAAGCCTGCTGGTATTTGTGTCCAATTTACAGACCAGTTTTGGGAGAATTGACATCTTAACAGTATTGAGTCCTCTGATCCATGAGCGTACCATCTCTCTGTGTTTATTTAGGTCTTCTTTAGTTTCTTTCCCTGAGCAGTGTTTTGTAGTTTCCAATGTTTGGATGTTGGACATATTGTATTAAATTTATTTCTCAGTATTTCATGGTTTGGGATACTATTGTGAGTGGAATTTTATTTTAAATTTTATTTTCCAGTGTTTATTGCTAATATGTAGAAATACTATTAACTTTCTTAACCTTGTGTCCTGTGACATTACTAAATTTATGTCTTAGTCCTAATAGCTTTTCCTAGATTACTTAGGAATTTTCACACACACAATCACATTGTCTGTGAATAATACAGTTTTAGCTTCCTTTCCAGTGTGTATGCATCTATTTCTTTTTCTTGCTGTATTGCAATCACTAGCATCTCCAGTACAATGTTGAATAAAAGTGGTGAGAATGAAATCCTTGTCTTTTTCCTGACTTTATGGGGAAAGCATTCAGCCTTTCACCATTAAGAATGATGTTAGATAGGGGCGCCTGGGTGGCTCAGTTGGTTAAGCGACTGCCTTCGGCTCAGGTCATGATCCTGGAGTCCCGGGATCGAGTCCCGCATCGGGCTTCCTGCTCGGCAGGGAGTCTGCTTCGTCCTCTGACCCTATCCCCTCTCAGGTGTTCTCTCTCTCTCATTCTCTCTCTCTCAAATAAATAAATAAAATCTTTAAAAAAAAAAAAAAAAAAAAAAAAAGAATGATGTTAGATATGGGTTTTGGGAAAATATCCTAAATCAGTTTAAGGGAGTTACCTTCTATTCTTAGTTTTCTGAAGGTTTTTATCATATATTGGTGTTAAACTTTGTCAAATGATTTTACCACACCTGTATTTTTTCCTATATTCAGTTAATATGGTGAATTACATTGATTTTTAAAAGAAATGTTACATGAACCATGCATTTCTGGAATAAACCTTACTTGGTCATGATGTATTATTTTTTTATATATGGTTAATTCTATTTGCTAATAATTTGTTAAGGATTTTAGATTTCTGTTTGGCTTATACTTTTTTCTTGTGTTGTCTTAGTCTTGTTTTGATGTAAGATTAATATTGGCCTCAAAAAAATGAGTGGAGAAATCTCTCATGTACTTCCTGAATGTTTGTGTAGGAGTGGTGTTATTTCCTCCTTAATGTTTGACAGAATTCACCAGTGAAGACATCTGGACCCAAGGTTTTCTTTGTTGGAAGATTTTTGTATTACAAAAATATTTTGAAGGTATATATGGGGCTATTCAGGTGTTCTGTTTCTTCTTCAGTCACTTTTGTAACTTTTTTCTTTTAAGAAATTTGTCCATTTCATCTAAGTTGTCAAATGTGTTGGCCTCAAATTGATCTTAACATTATTTCATTACTTTTTTTTTTTTTTTTAAGATTTTATTTATTTGGGGCATCTGGGTGGCTCAGGTGGTTAAACGTCTGCCTTCAGCTTGGGTCATGATCCCAGCTGGGGTCCTGGAGTCAAGCCTCACATTAGGCTCCCTGCTCAGTGGGGAGCCTGCTTCTCCCTCTCCCTCTGCTCTCTCTCTCAAATAAATAAATACAGTCTTTAAAGAATAAAAGTAATCTTTAAAAATAAAAGATTTTATTTATTTACTTGAGAGAGAGAGCAGGTGTAAGCAAGAGCAAGTGAAAGATACAAGTCTCCATCCCAGGACCCCTGGGATCACAACCTTAGCCGAAGGCAGACTCTTAACCAACTGAGCCACCCAGGTGCCTTTGTTTCATTACTTTTTATTATTACTTTCATTCATTCATTCATTATATTTCATTTGTTGTTACTATTTATTTATTAATTATTTATTATTTTTCATTATTTTTCCTTCCTGTTGATCTCAGTACCAATCTGGTGTCATTCCCCCAGTCTGAAGAACTTATTTTAACATTTCTTGTAATACAGACTTCCTGGTGGTGAATTATCTCAGTTTTTGTTTATAAAAACATCTTTATTTTGCCTTTGTTTTTTCCATGTCAGCCCTTTATGAAAATACCTTTATGGAAGTATAATTGATCTACATTAAACTGCATATTTGAAGTATACAGCTTAATAAATTTTGACATATGTATACGTCCATGGAACCATCACCACAGTCAAATTAAGTGATATATCCATCATCTTCAAACGTTTTTGTGCTCCTTTGTAATTTCTTCTCCTGCCCCTCCATGCCTTACACTTGTCTTCAGGCACCCACTGATCTGTTTTGTCATTATAAATTAGTTTCCATTTTCCAGAATTTTTTGTGTAAATATAGTCATAGGGTATGTACTCTTTTTTAATGTGGCTTTCCCCCCATTCAGCATAATTATTTGAGATTGATCCATGTTATTGTGTGTACAAATAATATTTTATCCCATCATATTGATAAGTAGGATTCCACCATAGTAGGATATGCCATAGTTTATCTATTTACTATTGATGGGCATTGAGTTGTTTCCAGCTTTTGGTTATTACAAATAAAGTTACTATGAACATTCATGTGCAAGCCTTTTAGTGAGTACATGTTTTCATTTCTTTGGTGTTACAGACTACATTGTGCCCCTCTCCCATTTATATGTTGAAGCCCTACCCCCTAGTGTGACTGTATAGGGCCTTTAAAGAGATAATTCAGGTTAAATGTGGTCGTAAAGGTGAGGCCCTAATCCAGTAGGACCGGTGTCTTTAAAAGAAGAGGAAGTGACAACAGAGCTTTCTCTGTGCTGCAGAGAAAAGGCCTCATGGGGACACGGCAAGAAGTCGGAGTCTTCAAGCCAAGGAGAGAGGCCTCAGCAGAAACCAGCCCTGCGGGCACCTTGATCTTAGACTCCCCGCCTCCAGGATTGTGAGATAATAAATGTCTGTTGTTTAAGCCCCAAACTGTGGTACCTTTTTATGGCAGCCTGAGCAGACTTAAGATACTGGGTAAATACCTAGGATTAGAATGTCTAGGTCATATGCTGGTGTATGTTTAAATTTGAAGAAACTTCCAGTTTTCTAAATGGTTGCACTATTTTACAGTCCCACAAACATTGTGTGAGGGTCTGCACACAATGTGATTGCTCTGCATCATAGCCAACACTTGCTATGATAGGCCTTTTAAATTTTAGCCATTCTGAAATGAGTGTAGTGGCATCTCACTGTGGTTTTAATTTGCATTTCTCAAATGACTACTGATGTTGTGCATCTTTTCATGAGCTTCTTTGCCATCTGTATGTATATTTTTTAATGTCTGTTTAAGTTTCTTGTCCATTAAAAAAAAATCAGACTGTTTCTGTGTTACTGAGTTTTGAGAGTTCTTTACATACATGTTTATTACATGTATGATTTGCAAATACTTCCTTCCAGTGCGTGGGTTGTATTTTCATTCTTATATTTTTGGAAGAGCAGAATTTAAAATTTTTGATAAAGTTTAATTTCCCGATGTTTTTCTTTTCTGATCATGCTGTTAGTATTGCGTCTAAGCAAACTTTGCCTAACCTAAGGCCACGAAGATTTGCTTCTGTGTTTATTTTCAGAGGTTGTATAGTTTTGGGTTTTATATTAGTCTGTGGTCCATCTCATATTAATTTTTGCACATGGTGCAAGGTAATGGATGGAAATTCCTGGTTTTGCATGTGGATATTCAGTATTCCTGCAACATTTGTTGAAAACAATACCCACACCTTTGCAATGGAAAATTAGTTGACTGAATATGTGTAGGTCTATTTTTGTAATCTTGTCTCTCCCATTGCTTTCTTTGTCTTTACACCAATACCCCATTGTCTTCTTGTTATCTTTCTCATTATTTTCATCTAATGAGTCTTGAAATCAGGTAGTATAAGTCTTCCAGGTTTTTTTTTTTCAAAATTATTTTGCCTATTCTAGGTTCTTTGCACTTATATTTCAATTTTATAATCACTTTGTCAATTTTCTACCAAAAAAAGGCCTGCTTGAACTTTGAATGATATTGTATGTAATGTACCAGTCAATTTTGGAGGAGAATTGAATTCTTAACAATTTTGAGTCTTCCAATCCATAAACATAGTATACTTTTCCATTTATTTAAATCTAGTTTGGGGCGCCTGGGTGGCTCCGTCGATTAATTGTCTGACTTGATTTTTGCTCGGGCCATGATCTCAGGGTCCTGGGATTGAGCCCTGCATAGGGCTCTGTGCTCAGCGAGGAGTCTGCTTCTCTACCTCTCTCTCCCTCTGCCCCTACCCACCCTCCTCACGTGTGCATGCTCTCTCTCTCTCTCAAATGAATAAATCTTTAAAAAAAAAATCTAGTTTAATTTCTTTCACCAGTGTCTTATTGTAGTTTTTACTGTATAACTCTTTCACATTGTTGTTAGGTTTATCCCTAAGTATTTATATTTTTACACTATTGTAAGTAGTATTATAAAATTTCAATTTCTGATTGTATATTGTTGGTATATAGAAATACACTGATTTTTGTGTATTCACCTTGAATTCCATAACTCTGTCATTTATTAGTTCTAGTTGCTTTTTTGTAGATACTGTTGTATTTTCTGCAAAGATGACCATTTCATCTGTGAATAAAGGCAGCTTTAATTCTTTTTTTCCAATCTGGGTGCCATTTCTTCCTCCCTCCCATGCTGCATTCTATCCCTTCCTTCCAACTTATTGCATTGGCTTAAGCCTCTAGACCCATGTTGAAATGAAGTGGCGAGGGTGGACATCCTTGCCTTGTTCCCAGTATTATAGGGGAAGTATTCATTTTTTTTCACAGTTACATATGTAAGCTATGTGTTTTTATAGATGCCCCTATGAATTTGAGGACATTCCCTTTTATTCCTAGTTTGTTGAGTATTGTTATCATGAATTACTGCTGGATTTTGTCAGTTGCTTTTCTGACATCTTTTGAGGGATAATGTTTTTCCTATTTACTCAGTTAATATGGTGGATTTTGTCAATAGGTTTTTTAGTTATTAAAACAACCTTGCATTCTTGGGATAAACTCCACTTGATCATGATTTATTATCCCCTTTATATAATTTGGGATTCTGTTGGCTAAAATGTGTTAAGAATTTTCACATCTGTGTTCAAAGGCATATTGATCTGTACTTCTCCGGTAATATCTTTTTCTCCTTTTGATATCAGGGCAATGCTGGCCTCATAGAATGACTTTGGGATTGTTCCTTTCTCCCCAGTTTGCTGGAAGAGTTTGTTTAGAGTTGCTATTATTTCTTCTGTAACATTTGCTGGAATTGACTAGTGAAGTCATCTTAGCCTGAAATTTTCTTTTGGGGAAGATTTGAAATCTCAGATAAAATTTATTTAATAAATATAGGGTTATTCCAGTGTTCTCTTTCTCTTTGAGTGACCTTTGGTAGTTTGTGTCCTTCGAGAAGCTTTTTTCTTTCATCAAAATTATCTAATTTTTTGGCATAAATTGTCTAGAGGCTTGTTAATTTTGTTGACCTTTTCAAAGTACCAGATTTTTGTTTCATTGATTTTCTTTATTTCTTTTCCTTTTAAAAATTTAATGATTTCTTAATTATTTCCTTCTGCTTAAACCTTGGGTTTAACTTTATATTCTTTTTCTAGTTTCTTAAAGTAGAAGTTGAGACTTCTGTTCTTTTCTAACCTAGATCAGTACCACAGGAGCTTCCCCTTATCCATGAGGGATATGTTCCAAGACCCCCAGTGGCTGCCTGAAACCAGGGATGGGACTGAACCCTGTATATACATACTAACTACTATGTTTTTTCCTATAAATACATGCTTATGATAAAGTTTACTTTATAAATTAGGTACAGTAATAGATTAGCAACAATACCCAATAAAATAGAACAATGATAACAACTTAGTTATAACAATATAATATGAGTTATGTGAATGTGGTCTCTTTCTCAAAAGATCTTATTAAACTGTACTTACCCTTCCTTTTCTTGTGATGATAGGAGATAATAAAATGCCTGTGTGATGAGGTGAAGTAAGTGACATGGGCACTGTGACATAGCGTTAGGCTACCACTGACCTTCTGACAGTATGTCAGAAGGAGGATCATCTGCATCCAGACCATAGTTGACCTCGGTGACTGAAACTCTGGAAAGCAAAACCCTGGGAAAGGGGAGACTGTTGTGTAAATTTCCCTCTGGGTGTTGCAGCTACATTAACACAACTGTTGATATATTGTGCTTTCATTTTTATTCATGAAAAAAATACTTTCTAATACCTTTTTTATTTCTTCTTGGTCCATGGATTATTGCAGGAGTGTGCTATTTAGATTCCAAATACTTGGGAGTTTTCCAGATATCTTTTATTGATTTTTAATTCCGTTGTGGCACAGAGCATACATTGTGTGTTTAAATCCTTTTAAGTTTATTGAGACTTGTTTGACGTTCTAGAATCTGGTCTACCTTAGTAAATGTTCTGTGTGTAATTGAAAATAATGTTTATTCTCCTGTTGTTGAGAGTAATGTTGTATACGTCTCAATTAGATTGAGTTAGCAAATTGTGTTATTCAAGTCTTCTGTATCCTTTCTAATATTTCTGTCCATTTGTTCTCTTAGTTAAGAGCAGCTGGTTGAAATTTGTGACTAGAAGAGTGAATTTGTCTTATTTCCTTTTTAAGTTCTATTAGTTTTCCTTCGTTTATTTTGAGGCTCTGTTATTAGGTACATAACCATTGAAGATTGTTGTTTCCCGATGAATTGACTCTTTAATCATTATGAGAAGACTTTGTTTATCCCTGATAATATTCTTTATTCTGAAATCTCCTCTGTCATTAACCTCCGCGTTCCTGGTTTACTTTGATAACTGTCAGCATGATACATCTTTTGCCATGTGTTTACTTTTAACCTGTTTCTGTCTTTATATTTAAAATGTGTTTCAGGACACCTGGCTGGCTCAGTTGGAAGAGCATGCAACTCTTGATCTCAGGGTTTTGAGTTCAAGCCCCACGTTGGGTGTAGAGATTACTTAAAAATAAATAAATGGGGGGCCTGGGTGGCTCAGTCGGTTAAGCACCTGACTCTTGATTTCGGCTCAGGTCATGATCTCAGGGTTGTGAGATTGAGCCCTGAATGGGGCTCTGTGCTCAGTGGGGAGTCTGCTTGTGGATTCTCTTTCCCTCTCTCTCTGCCCTCCCCACCTCTTGCTCTCTCTAAAATAAAAGAAATCTGGGGCGCCTGAGTGGCTCAGTCAGTTAAACATCTGCCTTCGGCTCAGGTCATGATCCCAGGGTCCTGGGATCGAGCCCCACATCAGGTTCCCTGCTCAGCGGGAAGCCTGCTTCTCCCTCTCCCACTCCCTCTGTTTGTGTTCCCTCTCTTGCTGTCTCTCTCTCTCTGTCAAATAAATAAAAATCTTTAAAAAATTAAATTAAATGTAAAAATCTTTAAAAATAATAAACTTATTTATTTTATTATTTTTTAAGATTTTATTTATTTATTTGAGAGAGAGAGCGTGTGTGAGAGAGCACTCATGAGCAGGGAGAGGTAAAAGGAGACTCCCCGCTGAGCAGGGAGCCTGATGAGGGGCTTGATTCCAGGACCCCGGGATCATGACCTGACCCGCAGATGACAAACAAACTTTAAAAAAATAAGTAAAATGTGTTTCTTGTAGGCAGCACTTAGTTGGATCTTGATCTTTAGTTTAGTTCTGTGTACCAGTCTTTTCCTTTGAGCTGGTGTATTCATCCTGTTTTCATTTAATGCAATCATTGGCATGTTTGGGTTTCAACTCACCATCTTGTTTTCATTTGTTGCACCTGTTCTCTTCTCTCCTTTGTTTTTGTGTTTTGTTCCCCTTTTCTCTTGGATGAACTAGTATTTCTATGATTTCATCTTATCTGTTTTGTTGCTTTTTTAATCTGTGGATTTGTGCTGTTTTTTACTTTTAGTGTTTGCTTTAGAGTTCATAGTATATGTCTTTATCTTATCAGCCCACCCTCAAATCCTCTTAGATCTCTACGTTTTGTGTGAGCATCTTACAATGTACAGATCTTCAGTTTTCCCCTTAATAGTCTTTGTGTTGTTGTTGGCATACATTTTATTTCTACATATATTACAGTCCCCACAATACATTGTTATTTTTGCTGGAAACGGCAAATTATTTTTAAAATATTTTAATAATAGAAAAGTATGTTCTATTTCCCTGCATATTTGGTATTTCCATTGCTTTTCAATCTTTTTAAAAAAGATTTTATTTGGGGCGCCTGGGTGGCTCAGTTGTTAAGTGTCTGCCTTTGGCTCGGGTCATGATCCCAGGGTCCTGGGATCGAGGCCTGCATTGGGTTATCTGCTCAGTGGGGAGCCTGCTTCTCCCTCTCCTGCTCCCCCGCTCATGCACACACACTCTCTCTCTGTCAGATAAATAAATAATATATATTTTTAAAAAAGAGTGTTTATCTTTATGTCATTGAGGATTATTATAATCGCTATTTAAATGTGTCTGATAATTCCATCATCTGGGTCACTTCAGGGCTGACATCTATCATTTCTCTTTTGTGGTGGTTACTATTTACATTTTCCTGATTCTTTATATGTCAAGTAACTTCAGAATATATCCTGCACATTTTGAATATTGTAAAATCCTGGGTCCTATTGAAGTTCTATGGAGAATAGTGATTTGTTTGTCTTAACAGGCAAGTGACCATGTTAGATTTAGATTCCAAATTCTTTCTCTCTTTCTTTGGGCAGTGGTTCCATTTTCATTGCAGTGTTCAAACCGTTTGTGATGCTGGGCCACGAAGGGGTTAGTTTCAGACTTGGGCGGTGGTTATATGGTATTCTGCTTCTCCTAGTTTTGGCTGTGCTTCTGAGAGTGTGTTCCATGACTGTATTGCTTAGGGATTGTTCTGGGGTGCCTGTCAGTTCACACACAGAACTAGAGGATTCTCAGCTCTCTCCTCTTTGGAACTTCTCCCACACCGCCTGGCCCGCCAGGGCCTCCTTTCCTGGTTCTTCTGCCCAGAGAGATGGCATTGTCTCAGACTGTTAGCCTTCTGCCTCGTCACAATATCTATAACTGGGATCCCTTTCAAGGCGAAGTAGCCAGAGAAAATAGAGAAGAAAATAATGTGGCTTTTCCCCTTACCATTGTTATAATAAAGGTCCTTTCCCTCAGCTCTTCTATTCAGTTGTTTTCCTTCCCGGTTTTATGTACTTGTGCTGCACACCCAGAGCACTGCGGTCCTGTGGTTGGGGCTGGCATTGGGTCATGGCAGGAGAGCAAGAGGATATATTTTTAAATTTCCCCCATACTCTCTGGCTTACAGGGGCCCATTTTCTTGTTCCTTTGACCAGAATGACAGATTCATTTCAGAATTTTTGCTGTCCATGCTCACTATGTAGTTCCTTAATTCAGTAAGTCCATTTGTCAAAGTCAGGAGTTAAAAGACAACAAACAAGCAACCCCCTCCCCCAAACCCCACAAATCTAGGCCCTTACCTTGCAAATTTTTATTTCCCTCCCCAACCCACTTGCTGTTATTTACTCTTTAAAGCCTTTAGGTAGTTGCTTTGTGAATTTTGTCCAGAGCTTTTAGTTGTAATTGGTAGGAGAGAGAATAAGAGGCCATAGCAGGCTTATTCCATTTTGGGTTAAATAAAACTAGATTTCATCTTTAAATCCAGTCTTTTTTTTCCCTTCAGTATGTTTTGAATAATTTCAATTGCTGTGTCTTCTAGTTCATTATTATTATTATTATTATTTTGCTGCAGCAGCTCATCTGCTGTTAATCCCATCGAATGTATTTTTCATCTCAAACATTGTGTATTTCATCCCTAGAAGTTCAATGGGGGACTCCTACATCCTCCACGTCTCTATCTACCATGGTCACTTTTGCCTCTACCCCCCCCGCCCTTTTCTTTTAAGAGGGAGAGAGAGTGCACATTGGGGTGGGGAAGGGCAGAGGGAGAGAACTTTGCAGGGCTCGATCTCACAACTCTGAGATCATGACCTGAGCAGAAATCAAGAGTGGGACACTTAAGTGATTGAGCCACCCAGGCGCCCTGCTTTCTTTTACCTTCTTAAATGTATGCTAGACAGTTACAATCACTGTTGTGGTGCCGAGGTCTGTCATCTATCACTTCTGGGTTTAGCTGGGTTTAGAGACCGTAATCTGAGTGATGTGGTTGCTCCTTGTTTCTAGGCCCCTTCTGTGGACAGAGCTAGGAAATATTTTTGTTGTTAAGAAAAGAAATACATCAGGGACTCCTGGCTGGCTCAGTCGATGGAGCGTGTGACTCTTGATCTCAGGATTGTAAGTTTGAGCCCCTTGTAGGGTGTGGAGATTACTTAAAAATAAAATCTTAAAAAAGAAAAAATACTGATTTTTTTTCCCCAATTCAAATTTAGGATTATAGAATTTTTCTTTAACTTCTTTGGTTTTATATATTTTCTCTTTCTTATACTGGAAATTTTTATTTCTATCTGCCTTCGTACAATTTTTGGGGTATATATATCAACACTAGCTATGCGACGACTGAAGACAGTTTAAGATTTCTTGTGGTTCTTTTGGTCCCCAGAGTATGTCCAGTTAGGATCTACCATCAAATTACTGATTTTCTGTTCAGAATGTATATTCAACTAAGGATGTGCCATTATATTAGTGTCCTTTAGTGCCTCTCAAAATAAATCCCATTTGTGTGGCTAAGCCACCAGCTCAACACATGGTTAGTTTTATTTGCTTAATTTTGCTTTCACATCTTAGAGCCTGTTTTATGTTAATTTGGTTGCATCATTTTATAAAATATATACATGACTCTAGAGAAGGAATTGGAAAACTATAGCTCATAGGCCCGATCTGGCTTGCCACCGGCTTGGTACGATCCTTGAGCTAAGAATGGTTTCTAGGGGTGCCTGGTGGCACAGTCGGTTAAGTGTCCCTACTCTTGATTTCCACTCAGGTCACGATCTCAGGGTTTTGAGATCGAGCCCCGCTGTCGGGCTCCGTACTCAGCGTGGCATCTGCTTGAGATTCTCTCTCTCCTCTGCCCCTCCCCCCACTTGCGCTTGCACGTGCTCTCTCACTCTCTCTCTCTAAAATAAATAAAATCTTAAGAAAAGAATGGTTTCTGGGGCGCCTGGGTGGCTCAGTTGGTTGAGCGTCTGCCTTCGGCTCAGGTCATGATCCCAGGGTCCCGGGATCGAGCCCCACATCGGGCTCCCTGCTCAGCAGGGAGTCTGCTTCTCCCCCCTCCCTCTGCTTCTCCCCCTGCTCATGTTCTCTCTCTCTCTCTCTCTCTCTGTATCTCTGTGTCTCGAATGAATAAATAAAAAAACCTTCAAAAAAAAAAAAAGAAAAGAATGGTTTCTACATTCTCAAATGGTTGTAACATACACATCTGTGCACATGCCTTCACACATGTACATGCACACAGGAGAGTACGCAGCAGTAACTGTATGTGTCCCCCAAACCCTAAACTGTTTACTGTCTGGCCCCTTACAGACATCTTCTAAGTACTATCTCTAATCCTGTCTCATCCTGTCTCCTCCATTCTCTTTATTTACTTCTTTAGTTTCTGGTTTATCTTTCTGTTGTTTTTAATGGACGCAAGCCACACACACGTATTCCTGTCCCCTCTTCCACTCACCTTGTATACTGTTTCTCCGCCACCTGGGGCTTTTCTCACTGGACAGTATGTCTTGGAGGCCGCCCCGTAGCAGGGCGGGAGGGCAGGCCCCACTCTTCGCAGCTGCATCACCTTCTGGAATGTGGATGTACTAAGGTTTATTCAACTGGTCCTTTCTGGATGTACATTTGGGTTATTTCCAGTTTTTTATTTTTACAAGCATTGCTGCTTTCAGTGGTGTTGTACTTACATCTTTTTGGGGTTTTGCCAGTGTGCCTTTGGGATCGCTCCTACAGGTTGCTTTGTGGGGTCATGCAGATTGCTGAGAAACAAGGCATGTGTTAGTTTGCTCGATGTTGCCCCAGTTCTCTCCACAGGGATTGTATGGTTTTGTGTTTCTGTCAGCAGTGTGTACAGTTAGCTAAAGCCCCACAGCCACCTAATGGAGTGTGTTGTCAAACTGGGATTTTGCTGATTTGATAGGTAAGAAATGGTATCTCTGTGTAATTTAAATTTGCATTTCTCTTGTTATGAGCAAATGAAAGGACCAGTTACATTTCCTTTTATGTGAACTCTCTGTTCACTTTTCTAGCATTTTTTTTGTACAGGTGCTGGGTCTTTCTCACCTGTTTTGAGAAACTATGTATTAGGGATAGTAACCTCTGCCTCTAATATAAGTTGCAAATATTTCTCCCATTTGTCATTTTTACTTACTTTTTTTTGGTGCTGTGCAATGGTTTTTAAAATTATTAATATTTTCATGTAGCGAGGTTAACCCATTTTTCTTCTCATTGCTTCTGGCCTCAGAGCCATGGCTAGGAAAGGTTCCCCCAGCTCCAGGTTGTAGAAAAACTCAATCAGGTCCTCTTTTCTATTTTTTTTTTTTTAACATAAGTTTCTGACCCATTTTGAATTTATTGACAGAGCACTTTTGGTGTGCTCTGTGATTGGCTACTTGTGTGAATTTAAACTATAGAAACAGGCCCTTTGCTCCCTTCTCCAGCTTGCTTTTATGCATAGATTCCTGATATCTTAGCATTTGAAGAGACCCCAATGTTTATTTACAGGGAGAAAGAATTGAACTCTGGGGAGAAGGAACTTGTCCAAGGACCCACAGCTCTGAGCTGGGGACTTTGGCTCTGGCTGGCCCCAGAAGAGAAGGTTTCTGAGCATCTGCCTCATGTCAGCCACTTAGCCAGGCACATTGCCTTTGTTTGCTCCCAAGCTGTAGGCCCCATTTCTCTCCCCACCTTACAGGTGTGGAGGCTGAAGCAGAGAGGCGTGGTTTGCCCGGGACCCAGAAGTTTAGCAACAGGCCCCCAGGGTGTCTGCCTGAGAGCTTGGGCCCTCCCACGGGGGAGGGAGGCCTCCACCAGCCTCCCCAGGGCCAGCGATGATGTGACATTGAATGAGGCACTCTGCTTCTGCCTCCCACCCCCACCGTGGCCTCAGAGTTCCTTGAGAGTCAGGTTTCCTTTGTCTCCATGTCCAGGACCACAGGAGGACCCTGTGACTGAGTGTCATCCCCAGGGTGTCTAACAGGGCAGGGATGACGGCTCCCCAAGTGCTGGCTTAGCCCCAAGTGCCAGGGTGTTGCTGGGAGCTAGAGACCTCAAAGTCCCTGCTTTTCAAGCTGTCCTTTTGTTCACTGATCCATTTGTGTATCCACTCATTCACTTATCCAGCCATCGGTTCAACACACCTTAGTAATGCCTGCGCTGTGCAGACTCAGTGCTGCCCAAGGGCGACCTGGAGATGTGACAGATGCCAGTCCCCAGGAACTCACGGTCGTGTGGGGTAGGCAGGTGACTGAGGGAGCATGGGGTCCCATGGGACCCAGAGCAGTGTCTCCCCTTGCATTTCCTCAGGCTTGGGTGCAGAGGAGTGGTGGGGTGGGGTCAGGGGGCTAGGGCACCCCAGTCCTCCTGTCTGGGGTCCAGCAGCGCCCAGAGGCAGAGGTTTGCTTGTTGTCAGTCCAAGCCCTTTGTGGTGATGACCAAAAAGCCAGGCCTGGAGAGGGAAGGGACTCCCCCAGGCACACAGTATGTAAGCAGCTGGGCCAGGAACGGAGCCCAGCCTGCGCCCCAACCCCGCGCCCTTTGGAAGTGGCAGGGATGCGAGGAAGGATGAATCCAGAGTCAGCCCAGAGTTTCCCACGTTTGTCCGGAGGGCCGAGCAGTTGTCAGATTTCAGGGATGTTGAGTGATTTTCATACCTGAGTATGTCGTGGTGTGGATTACGTCTCCCACTTTCCCCAAAGCCAGAGCCTTCAGCCAAGTATCTGCTTCCTGCCAGAAGAGTCTGAGGAGGACTCCCTTCTGGATCCAGCTAGTTAGGCCCGCGCAGCACCATCCCATGCCCCTGGGATGGGACACACCAGCTGTTGTTGTAATTAAGGTTGCCATAAAACCCACCAGCTAGACACACAAATGGCACCTCTGCTCTTTCCCGGGGCAGGAGCAGTTGTGAAGGCGAGTAAATCACGTTCGGCGGCGATCACTTCAAAGGTCAGCTTTCCTCTTACAGCACGTCATTGGCAGGGATCGCCCGTAACACGGCTTGTTTCCCGGCCATTCAATTTTATGGTGCCCTAATGAATTGGGCCGTTTCCATCCGTTCTCAGGAACGTACAGAACAACGGTTTTCATTCTCCTGGAAAGTTTGTCTTGGGAGGCAGGTGTGTCGGGCTCACGGGTAGTTCTGTCACGGACAGGCTGAGGGCCCCTGGCACCGTGCTCCTCTCTGGGCCTGCATGCACCCTCTGGGAAAAACTACCTCTGGGCTGTCCTCATGAGACCATTTATGTGGAACCCCTGCCCAGTGGCTGCCATTTACCTGGCACTCAGAAGCAGCAAGGGGGGCCCTCTTCTTCCTGTCTCCTTTCCTGGGTCAGTGCATTTCCCAAGCCCCTGTGGGGATCAAGGTGCTGTGACTGGAGAGGGGTCTGTGGCATGTAGGCCGGAACCTGCGCCCAAGAGCTCCCGGTCCTCGCTGCCAGGGAGCTGGGAAGTGCCCGGCACGTGTGTGAGCCCACCAGTGGCCATTCTGTGTGAGCTCCTGTTGCTCTGGGGGCTACCCCGTGCCTCCCCCCCCTCCACCAGGGAGGGCAAGCTGCTCAGTGCATCAGCCGCAGCCAGGGGCGTGAGTCGGGCCGGACATACTCTTCTCTTGGTAGTTGCTACCCTGGCCATCTCTGGGTTTCCTGTCCCTCACCTGAACGGTGGTGACGGAGAGGGCTTTGGGAAAAGGGGAAGAAAGGCGTTGAGGCCCAGTGTGGCCTGGGCCAATGGAAGCCTGGGGTGGCTGAAGTGAGGGGTGACTGGAATGGCGCTGGGATGGGAGGAGCCGGTAGAGGGACTGCTCCAGAGCCGTGATTATGGGCGTTGCTCCCGCCCCTCCCCTCCCCACCAAGGTGGATTCCAAACACAGCCTGGGGTGGCACTGTTGTGAGCTGGACTGTTGTGCAAACTCAAGGGAGCTCATATTGGAGACTGTGAAGGCATGCAGCGCCGCGCCATGCCCCCCCACCCCCCACCGCCCCAGGCCCCAGCCTCAGACTGGGCAGGTGGAGCATTTGGCCACCAGCACCCCCACTGGGCCCCTCTGGCTGGGAGCACGGAGAGACGTCCTCCCCCGTCCACACTCTGTGAGGCTCAGGGCTGGGGAGCAGCCACAGGCTGGCTTTCTGCCCTGTATTCAGAGGCCTGCAGGGCTGCCCTCTCTTTTCTGCCTCTGGACCACTCTTCAGGCTTCAGGGGGCTCACCCTGAAATCAACTTGGCTAGGGGCTGCTTCTGAAGAGGCTCAGAGAAGAGCAGTCATTTGCCTCTATCCTCCCCCAGGAAATTGTCTCCCTATTTATGGAGGTAGGGAGTGGCCAGTAGGAGACTGGGTTGTGGGCCCCAGGGAGGCAGCAGAGATGGGGAGAAGGCCACCACCCTGGCGGTGGGACTTTGGGCAAATGCCTACATCTCTGAGCCTCAGTGTTCCTCATCTGGAGAATGGGTCTCAAAACAGCCTAAATTGACTTTATAGAGTGCTGCGTGTAATGTGAATTTGACTTATATACATTTGAAAGAGGATGATAGAAAATATATCTGCAAAATTTTAGAGGTTGTGAACTCCAGTTTTTTAAAAAAAATTTGTCAAGACTTCTTTTTCCCCAGTCAGCAGGTGAGGGACCAGAGAACTGTGTTTATGCTGTGGCCACATGGTGGCGCCCTGGGAGCTGGTAAACAGGCCAGCCAGGACCAGCCGGAAGGCCTGAGGCCACCTTGTATTGGCCTCTTGTTGAATATTGCAGTCTAAAGCATGCTGTCAGTGAGTTTGTTAAGTAGAGATACTTGTTAGTCCCAATACTGGGACCCTCCCCCAACCTAAACCAGTTGCTTTAGAATGGAAGGTGAATGTGATAAAATCCTCTGGAGAAAAAAGAACTGCTTGATAGTTAATCACATTGGTTTACAAGACAGGCAGCTATGAAATATTGGCCATGATGCTAATAAGTAAAAGTGTCTTTAAAGCTAATCTGTGTATTGTGGTTCTGCCTTTATGGTCTCCAGGGACTCTGGCTTTCTGCATTACAGTTACTATTCCAGAGAGAATAGGCTGGGGTTTTGTGAGCTGTGAATTATGTGACGTCTTTAGAAGCAAGAGCCTCTCACAATATATGGCCTGGTATCAGTGGGCATCATTGATGCCCTTTTGGTGCCCTTGGGCAATGGGCCCTTCCCAAAGCTCGCTTTTATCAGGCACCAGCTGCTGTCTAGAGGACTGGTGTGATTGGAGAGATCATCACGCCTCCCTGGGTGGCTAATGGATGGTGGTCATGTGTCTGTAGACGTGGGGTGGGCACGCGACAGGGAGGACTGTCTGTGGGGAGGGGCCATCAGGCAAGGCTGTATCTCCTAGCAGCCCAGCACTGTTCTCACTGGATCCACCTGCTGGCTGGGCTCCTGGCCCTCCCTGTGGGTGCCTGCCCTGTACTCCTGAGGCCCACCAGCATGATAGGTGCCCACTCTTGCAGGTGGTGAGAAGCTACAAGGCGACCATCCAGCAGACCTTGGACATCCTCTTCCTCCAGGAAGGCTCTGAGTTTCTGAGCAGCACAGATGCTTCGAGCCGGGACTCTGCTGACCGCACCATTATTGCCTGGGATTTCCGGAGCTCTGCCAAAATCTCCAACCAGATTTTCCACGTGAGAAACCCTATTTGGCATTGCTTTTCAGTTTGTTTCAGCTGCAGGATGTAGCCATGTAGCCCTAAGCTGCTGAGATCCTAGGTCACTTCCTGGTGGGGGTGGCTCAGCAGGCAGGATCTTTAGAGACCATTCAGGTGCCTGAAATCTCTTGGGTCGGGTAGACAAGCGCAGGTCCAGGCCTGCCTGGAAAGCCTTCCAGAGGTTCCAGATCACAGCATCTCCATGGCTGTCCTACTCATCCTCTGCCTGGCATGGCCACTCTGTAGGGGAAGGGTGTGGAGGGGCCATCCATCCAGATCAGTAGAAGATTGCCACACAACCCAGGACACTTCTACCTTCCCTCTGCCACCCCAGCCAGCCCCTGGGTTTCTGTCC